>NW_027526295.1:207023493-207304064 GCF_048455015.1 Haemaphysalis longicornis
CGTTAGCGACGCCTAGCCTCTCGAGCGCGGTCTCTTCCACCACAGCCGTGCCAACTATCCACGGCCGGGTCATGTGCAGTGAATGATCGCCTACAGCAACTTCGACATTCAAGTCACGTCTCTTCTACTGCACAGAGCGCATGCGCATGACGACACGAGGACGAACGAACTAGGGACGTACTCTTTGACGTGTTTCTTGTTCCGAGCAAGTGTTGCCACGATATGTAGGACGCTGCAGTTTTTTTTTTTTTGTTGTTGTGGCCAGTGTTGGTAAATCTCCCTAAGTGGATATGCTTGGCTTGACGAACGTGCGCTCGAGGCACGCAGCGAACGCTGCAGTTTTTTGTGGCCAGTGTTGGTAAATCTCCCTAAGTGGATATGCTTGGCTTGACGAACGTGCGCTCGAGGCACGGAGCGAACGCTGGAGTTTTTTTGTTTTGTTTTTTGTCCAAATTGGGAAATCTCCATACGTGGGTAGGCCTGTCATGACGAACGTGCGCTCGAGGACGCGTGCACGAGCGCTCGGCATTTTCTTGGTATTTGTAACTGCGGACACCAAACACAAACGATTTGTTCTAATGCTTCGCCGTTAAAATATCCCCTGATTCATTTATAAAGTCCCGCCGGCATCCGCTTACAAGCATTCAATGCATCCCGCTACAGGCAAGGGCAGGCGACACCTCGACAGAGGCAATTTGGCAACTGCCGTCACGTCGTAAAGGCTACCACTCCGCAAACCTTGTACAACTATGTGCCTTTTCACTCAGCTGGGTACGTTATAAGACCGTTTAATCGCAATTTGTTGTCAGCGTTTTTTTTTCTTTTCTTATTGCTTTGAAACGTGCGTTCCGCACAGCGGCGGAAAAGGGTTGGAGCTCTCATTATAGTTAATTTACCGTAAAAAATTGCATCAGAACTGGCCTCTGAAATGTTATAAACGAATAAAAACATCGCATAATAGGCCGCGCTTCGGAAACTCGTTTATTTGCAATTGAAATATTATGTTTGTTTTGTGCCGCTTTGGATCACAAACGCGATTTCTGGTCCATCAATAGTTACGTACACAGCTGCCGAAGACAGCTGTAACTCTTGCTGTTTGATGCACCTTTCCAAAAGCACTGCCATCTCGTTTCGCTGCAAAGTGTTCTATCGTCGTAAAGTGATTCGAATAGAATTTAATTAAAATATAATAAGCACTTTGCAGGCATTTGTTGTTTATTCGCGGTTAGAAAACTGTCTTTGTCTCACATCGGAAAAATTGCATCGTGACAAACCTGACGTTTTTCTCTCGAAACTTTTGCGCGGAACAAAGCAATGACGCCCGCGGGGTGCACTAGTGTGAAGCAGGGCGCGTTGGGCAATGTGTACTCGCTGAATTGGAAACGAAACCAAATAAACAACGGCCCACGGTGGTTACTCCTTACGATTAGCTTAAGCCAACATAGGCTTCGCTTTCTTTGCAGAAACTCCTACAGTTCTAAAATGAAGTTTTCTGTTCCTCACTGGTGCAGTCCATCTTTATGCCAAAATACATGGCAGGAGAACAAAACAAAGCAAAAAACCCTTCCCCTGGTCAGACTCGAGCCTGGGTCCCTGGCGTTATGAAGCCGACCCGACTACGCCATTCCCACACGGTCAGTAAAGTGGTCACGTTGCATGGGAGAAAAAAAAATGGCTTTGCTTTTTTTCGGCTTCTTTTTCCTTTCAGCCAGTTCTTTTCCCCCTGTGTTAATTCGAGTGTACCGCTGTAATCTAACTTGACAAATAAACCGCAAATATTTGTACAGCTTACACTAAGGTAACTAGGTCATTTATGGGTGGCCACAGTCCGTGTCAGCATTTCCTAGGTATGCGTCGCTCAGGCGACGTTTATACTGAAATGTACGAACCTGCTTTTCTAGACGACCACAGCCACACGTCCCGATTCCTTACGAAACTCCCCTTAGGCACACATGCCCGTTATTTTGAAGAGCAACTCGTAAACGCGCAGCTATTTTGCGTCGCCCTACATGACGGCCCAGGCAGAAACCGCTCTTCCTCTCACATCGGCAGCTTCGTGTAGCTGCAGGGGCTAACGTCATTGATTAACGGCGGGTGGAAACGTACCTTCTTCTTCACTCTAGGTCTTTGTCTGGAACCCTAATTACGAATGGGTTTCCTTTCCGCGTCCCATTTTTCTCTACTGGGCAGACAAGCCGTTCCCGCACTGTCGTACCCGGCTCGTTCTTCAATTCTGTCCTTCGAGCGCGCCGCGGTGCCTTTGGAGCCCGTTATCTGCGCCCCGGCAGGCTGTGCTCTCGCGTTCTGCTGCGGCTCGCGTCGCACGCGGACACGTCCAGCCGTGACCGGCGGCCAGGATTCGGAGATTAACGCCGCCGCCAGGCGACGGAAATGCGCAACGTCGTGAGAAGAAATTGAACGCCATTAGCAGCAGACGACGAAGAAGTTGCGGCCGCGGAGAAGAGGCAAGAACGGGGCCTTGTAAACGTGCATCTTTCTGGGACTGTACAACAAATAAGGGTGGAAGCGAGGATTTTTTTATTGTGTGTGTATGAGGAGAGGGGAGGGGGGGGGGGGGGGGGAGAAGTGAAGCATGGGTAACTAGGCATGGGGTTGATGACCCGGAAAAATACGGCTTGCCGTTCGTTCAGTGACTATGGGGCGCATGTTTACTCTGTCGTCGCTCTTGTTAGAAAGGTTGCAAAAAAGTATTGCTCATGTATCTGCTTGCTTTGGAGCAAATGTCCTCGAAAGACGATAGTCTTCCGCCATACCTGCCTCGTAACACCGTCGCCCCACCCTCCCAGACTTCATGCTGTTCTCTTCCCGTCCCCATCCTCCCATAATGGATGTAAAAGGAAGTTTTATCCATTCGATTCAATTTTCCCGCGCTCGCATCACTCGCGCGCCCCTTGTTGGGACCTTTTATTTGCATTGTCTCTGAAGCGTATTTTTTAAATATTTGCTTTTACCTCTCCTGTCTTTTACGGCGTTTTTTACCGCGTTTATTTGGCGGTGTCCGTGATAAGCACATGCTGTGTTCTGGAAGTTTCAAACTCCACCCCACCGATCGCAAAGTGATGTCTCGACTCCAATATGAGTGCGATTAATTACATATCGGTTCATACCACCGTTGAGAATCGGGTTGAAACGCAGCAGACGACGCACGCCGGTGTTCTTTTTTTTCTGCGACGTGCGGGCACAGTGGCACAAGCTGAGCCATGTCCGTGGCGCTTCGGCCATGTCCGTAGTCGATTCAGGTGTTGCTGCACGAAGAAACTGACAGCTAAAATTTCCTGTGAATACCATCTATACATACTTTTCGTTGAACAATTCGTTTAACGTGTTTTGCTTTGCAAAACTTGGTTGTTTTCCTTGGTTGTTTAACTTGGTTGTTTTGCATTTTCAGTAGCCCAAAAAAGAGCATCGCCTTTAAAGGAGACCCTTGAGTTCGTGGCACGAGGTGTTAGTTTAAAACGAAGGTGGTTCGAGTTAGACCAGAAACATTTACCCCGGCCCGTCTTCGCGATCCCAGTAGTAGGTTCACCTGGTTATACCGGTGATTTAACTGAACTTTATCGACGTTGAACACATAAAAAGCCTGTCGCAGGAGAGGCAGAAAAAATGCCGCGGTGATAGCATAAAGTAAAGCAAAGGTGCCCTTTTTTTGTACCCCCTCCGCAGATCCCTTGGGGCGAAGACGTTTCGTAACGTATGTGGTAAAGTTCATTGCAAGCTGTCAAGATTTGTAGCGGTGGGTCAGAAATGACGCCCGGAGAGATGCGGAGTGAAGAAAAAAGGTTGCTAGAAAAATTTCTCGGGAGCAGTTAGGTCAGCTTACGGGCTTTGACAGAGGAAGCCTGGAAATAGCTGTAGCAACTTCTGCGCTGCCGCATCATATTTGCGTCTCTTAGCTTCCGTACTTCTTTTGCCTTTTGGCGTTAATTATTTCGGCTAGATTTTTTCCTCCTATACCGTGCTTGCGTCTCGTTCTTCGCTTTCGAGTTACGTCAGCAAGTAGACTGACACACTCCAAAGTTTTCCTTCTGCGTGGCTTGTAGGCAAGTGTAGTGACGAGCCACCATGTTCAGGTGTCACGCGGCACGTACTATTCTACGACTTTTAAGTTTCCAATTCATAATATTGTAAATTTTTCGACGCTACCTTCACGGAGGAAGCAACTAGAGTAAAATACAAAAAGCGCTACCTAACTTTTGTTTTTTTTTAAGCGAACCTGTGGAGCGAATCGTCTGCGCTTGGTGCCCGCAGTGAAAAATACCGAGAAAATATGAAGCTCTCGGGCATGCGTGCCTCGAGCGCATGTTCGTCAAGCCAAGCATACCCACTTAGAGAGATTGGCCATCATTGACCACACACACAATAATAATAATAAAAAAAAAACTCTAGCGTTCGCCGTACCGTGGGAACACTTGGTCCGAACAAGAGGACCACGTCATAGCGTATGCCCCTCGTTCGTTCGTCCTCGTGTCGTCATGCGCATGCGCTCTGTGCAGTAGAAGAGACGCGACTTGAATGTCGAAGTTGCTGTAGGCGATCACTGGCTCCCCATGGGCCGGCCGCGGAGAGTTCGCACGGTCGAGGAAGAAGCCGCGCTTCGAGAGGCTCGGCTTGCAAAGAATCCGCTAGAGACGATAAGTCGCGCTTGCAGAGTGGCGTAGGAAAACGTCGACCGAAACGACGAGCTCACTCTGGGCTTGCTCGACACGAGTTCATTGAACTGCCATTCCGCCGGCGTCAACCACGACACCACAACGATAATAAAACTGAACTTTACGTCCATCAATGATCCCCTGCAAAAGCTTCGTCATTCAAGTCTAGGGCGTGAGTGCAAGCTTCCCTCAATTTTTATTTTCTCACGTTGTAAAAGTAATTCGTGCTGCCGCGGCGGCCGCTTTCCTGACTGACGCGAAAAGCGAAAACGTCCGTGTGTACGAGATTTCGGCGCACGTTAAAGATCCCCAGGTGGTCAAAATTAATCCGGAGCCCTCCACTACGGCGCGCCTCATCGCCTGCGTTGCGTCAGCGCGTTAAACCCTACAATCAATCAATCAAAAGTAATTCGTGCTGCCCGCAAACCAACGCCTTCAAATTATCACCTCCTGCTTGTAAGCACCTTGCTCAAAACTAAGCAGGTGAGACAAACTGAGACACCAAGCAGAAATCGCAAATTGAGAAAAATACAATTGAACGTTGCTAAAGGGCGGGGGGGGGGGGGGGGGGGGGGAATAAAAACACAGTCCGTGATCGCGCTGCAAACATTCGTGGGGAGGAGAGGGGGGCACCCGATAAATATTATTGTATCTGTGTTTCCTGTTCTGCGCGTAGCCTTTCTATTTCATGCAATATAGAAATAAATTTCTCCCTTCCTGCAGCGCTGCCTTCAGCACATCTTTTTTTTTTTTCTTTTGATATAAATAATTGTGCTGTACAATTGGAGTTGTGGCGGGATTGACACTTGGGTTCGTTTTGCTCCCGTTTTCTGTCGGTATAATCTCTCAATGTCCGCACCACCAGATAATGTATTTGAAAAAATAAACAGGGCTTTTCATGTGCAGGAAGTTATGATGTGTTTAGAAGTTTACGATGGCCTCTAATATCTTTCTTTCTTCAATAATCTGAATTATTGTTTTTTTTTTTTTCAAATATTCGGAAACCACGTCTGTACACTTTGCAGCCACAAATTTAACTAGGGATTGAAAGTTTTCCGCAGCTGCGCAGAGAACGAGGAGAGAGTGTTTCTGTTGGGACGAAGACGACCAAATATACGAACGAGATAAATAATATTTGATGTCAACGCATAAATGTGGGCTGGTTCGTTCGAACTGTAAAACATGGCTACTTAGTGCGGTAAAGACAGGACAATAAGGAAACACCACGCAAGACTAGCGCTAAGTAACCATGTTTAAGTAACCATGCTACGCAACCATGTTTCATAATACTTGATGTTTTTTTTTTTTTTTCACTTATGACTTCAGCAAAAATGGCAAAAAAAAAATGTTCACCGCATAAAAATGCATGCGGATGAAAATGTAGGAGGAGGGTGCAAGGGGGGGAGGGGAGGTGGCTTTGGTGTCAACGCAGCTTAGAACACCAGTGTCGTTGAATCGCGAGAACTAGGGCTTGGGGCGTCTACAGATGTCAGACATCCGACGACTCACCGAGCACCGATTATTCAAGGAGCAAAAACACGGTATGCCTCAGGAACGACACGTATCAAGCCTGTCGTCTTCAGACCCCGACAGAGCCGGAGCAAAGAGGACGCGCACCCAATGAGAATCACCAAGCAGCCGATCGTACGCTCAGCTGCGGCCGGCAACGCCCGTCCACCGTCCCGGCTCTGCGCCAGCGGACTTTGACGACCGGACCGCAGTTGTTACTCGCGCTCGGCTTGGCTGTCGGCAGGCCGCGCATCTTCGTTTCCCTGACCGGCCGCGCGTGTCGACGGTATGTCCGGACGGCATTTCCAAAACCTCCCTGTCACCCGCAGCCGAGCGCCCCGAGTGGCTTCTCACTGGCTTTGTTGACGCCCAGCCGTCCTTCTCGAACCTTTTCTGGTCACAACTCAGCGAGCTTACACGCACATTTTTTGTGGTTTATTTTCACCAAGAACAACAGCGTCATAGAGATGTCCATGCCTTGGCATGAAGTAGGCGTCTGAGACGGCGGTCGTTCCCTGCGTTCTTTGTTTCCTTTGTGTTCGGTCGTCCAATTTGTTTGCAGGGCCGCTTCATCGCGGTGTGGCCGGCCGTGTGGTTGTGCGTACAGTCACGGCAATAGGCATGTTTCTGTCACTGGTGGCGGGGTTTGGAGGGAGTAACCAAATGTTTGATACAAGGATCACCTCAGTGGTCAGCGGAAGCCTCCGTATAAACTACTAGTGGGTTTGTTCGATCCAATGTTTGACACGTCCATTTTGCTAAAAATGGATTTAACGCGTAAGACACCGAAGGAAAGAAATAATTTTGTGGAAACAACAAGAACGGAATTAAGGTAGGCAAGTAACACACGGCCGCACGAACACACACGCACGCACAAACAGGTACATTATAAATACTGACTTGGAGTAGTTCAGGATAATAAAATTAGAAATTTTTGAGGCACGTGATATTTGCGGATGACAACGCATCTTGTTGACTGAATCCAGAGAGTAAATGCAGATAATAACTCGAGGAATTTCACCAATACAGCTTAGTGGCAGTGTTGAAGTCGAATAGGAACAAGTCAAAATAAGTCCAAACATACAGAAATTCTCCTCTTGAACCAGGGTAATAGAATACTTGAAGAGGTGGGTGGATAAATTCCTATAAGGCTAGCTGTAAGGGGAAATCCAGACCGCTATAAAGAAGTCCTGCGTAAAATTATTGTTTCCTGAACGGCATTGGGCAAGCACACTTAAGTAATGAACAGTGGACGACACCGGTAAATTAAAAAGGTATGCAAGAAACGCTTGCAAGTAGTGATGAATTATGGTAAAGAAACGTAGGGACTTGCTGAATACTTCAAAGGAAAAGTTTGGGCAGCTCCAGGAGTCGTGGAAAGAAGATTAATTAGAGTAACACTTGGGAATAAAATACGAGCATCATGAATGAGGCAACGAAGTCGGTTGAAACACGTGCTATCCCAACTTAAGTGAAAGAAGTAGAGTTGCGAAATGGAGAACTCACAGCCCTTGCAACAGCATCGCTTACGAGAGGTGAAACTGGAAGTACAAGAAGACGTATGTTCCGATGGATGGTTGCGATAAAGAACTTGACGACAGACTGGGTCGGGCAACACGTACAGACAGGAGCGTTTTCGGGAGAGAAATCGAAAGAGAGAGAGAGAGAGAGAGAGAGAGAGAGAGAGAGAGAGAGAGAGAGAGAGAGAGAGAGAGAGAGAGAGAGAGAGAGAGAGAGAGAGAGAGAGAGAGAGAGAGAGAGGTTGCCCTGCTGGTATTAGTACTGGCCAGCTATTCTGTGTGTGTGAAGGTAAAGGGGAAGAAAGAGCATGGATAGAGGGATGCGAGAGATGAAGATGGCGGGGAAATGAAAGATGAAATAATGGCTATATACAAAAGATGCCTATACTTATACAGTTCATATTTTGATGATTGATTGTAGGGTTCATTGCACCGACACTTCACAGGCGATGAGGCGCGCCGTAGTGGAAGGTTCCGGATTAATTTTGATTCCTGGAGATTTTTCGCTTGCGCCAGAATCTTAAACACGCGGGTGTTTTCGCTTTGCGCCTCCATCAGAACAGCGGCCGCCGTGACCGGGAATCGAACCCGCGTCCTCATGCTCAGCAGCACAGCGCCTTAGCCATTGAGCCACCGCAACTGGTGTATATATACGATAATGCCTCGTTTGCCCGAACTCGTAAAATCCGCTAAAAACACCGAGATGGCGGAGTTTCGACTTAAGCTAAATGCCGCAAATTTGAGGCCATGTCACTGAAATGAGAGCCAATGCTGGCAAACAAAAAGCTCTACTGCACCTTGATGCGAATCAGGCGCAGTATCTTTGTTGTTGCTGTCGTTGTAGGCAATTCTCAAGGCTCCTCTTGGTCCTCATGATCAGCTGCATCGTCCGCAGCTCTCTCAACAGCGTAGGCGTCGGTCAGCATTCCGGTAAAGAGAACATGGGCCTCGTACAGGTACAGCATAAATTTGCCGTTCACGACCACGTTCGGCGCCTAGTGGGAGCTAAGCGTTAGAACGGAGACCTTACCAGCTGTCTGTAGCGGACTTCCCCTTGTGGCTTCTAGGTGAACATTTCGATGTATCCGCGGTCCCCCGAAAAAACGTTTCGATATAGAGGGGAGGGGGAGGTTGTAACACATTGCGCCTATGGGAGGTAAATGCATGGCGTAAACAAGTTTTGACTTAACCGATATTTGAAGATATCCAAGTTCGCGTTAACGAGGAATTAGTGTGTATAAATGAAGTTCATGCATTATAGTTCATCAAGACGTGCCTCAACTACAAATCGCTTCCCGGGCACCTAAATAAAAGCCTTCGTCCCGCAAGGGAGATGATGATGACGATTATTATGATGGTGGTGATGATGAATATGATGACGGTAGCGACGACTACTACGACGACGATGATAATGATGAATTTAATAATTCTTGGCAGTGAGCGAACTGCGATCTCGCTTCTGTGCAAAACGCATTCTGCCGACACGGCACACCAGATTACCTTCGCAGGCATATAATTTTATGCACATGGGCACAAGGAATAAAACTGGAGGGGCTGGGGAGTCGGGTTTGGCCTTAAAACTGCTAGTGGACCTTATGTGGTCAGTCGCAGCGCCCAACCATTTTTTTTAATGTTGGCTTGGGTTTCTTGTAAAGCGTGCTTTTCTGTAAAGTTAAAGCGTATACTTATGAAGCCCACCTACAATTTTTAAGTGGATGCGGAAAGCTGGCCAATGCTAGGAATTGCTGTTTACTTAAAAACGAGACAAAAAGTGCGTGCTCCTTTAGTTTCTTCGCTTACAACTGCTTAAAAACGGTAACATTCAACCAAAGTGGACCGGCAGGTGTGTTATTAGGCTGTTATTATTAGACAGGCAGCCAGCTCATAAAAAAAGAATGTGCTCGCGTATTTAGCGCACACCGTCACGAGTAGCGCCAGGGGAAAACGACGTGTCTAAGGTAAAAGAAAAGCGCGAAAGACGCAGCCACAAAATTGAAGACGCTCCTAGGCAAGAAATAATTTTTACATGAGCGATGTGCAGCTGTAACCCTGATGCGTGGCGAAAACGCGAGGGAGGCGTGCGCGTGACTATGATGTGCGTTCGCTTAAGACGCACTTTGCAGTCCCTTCCTGAGACGCACTTCGCGCCGCCGACGCAGAAGCTCATCATCGCTGCCATCGAGAGAACCCACGAGTGAGTGCTGCCTCAGCGCACTGCTGCTGCGCCCAAATATCGCATTAGGGAGTATCGTAATCGCCAGTCAATTTCGTCTTGGCAGAGTGAATATAAACATTTAAAACAGGATAGACAGCACAGTAATCGAAGTGCTAAGGTACGTAGACGATTTTCTGGTTTTTGTGAGGAAATGCGATTTTAAACAGACAATTACTACCGTGGTTAAAACCTTCCATATGTGTGGCTTTAATATAAAGTTCACGCATGCAGTGCCAAGTAATAATCAGCTGCATTGTTTAGATGTAAAGCTTAAAATAACTGACACGCACGTGTGCTGGCCATATAGCCCTAGATCAGAAAGATCGATACTTAATTTTGATTCCAAGTATTCAAGGTAGTAAAAATATCAGCCCTCTCTAAGTCGTGTTTTTACCGGGTTCCAGATAGTTTATTAGCATATTTGGCGCGGTTAAGAACCGCAGGGTTTCCGGAGTGTGTTCTTTGTATGACAGCGTGGAATCTTGTGAGGCGGATAACAAAATTGGCCTTCGTAGGATAGAGAGATGGTGAGACTTGTGAAAAGGAAAAGTTAGCTGTTATTCCCTATACGCACAAATTTTCTTATGGGCTCATAAATGTAGCTAGCCGTTGTGAATTAAATCTCGTTTTTTGCAGCCCCCCCCCCCCCAAACAGATGGGTAAAATATGTGGTCACATTGAAAGAAAATTGGCGCAATCTGATCTCGGAGTTAAAAGAAAAGTTGTACTGTTAAGCACAGGACACCCCCTCTTCGAGTGTAAAGCGGGGGTTGTATATCAAATTCCTTTTGATTGTGGACATGTGTATATCGGACATACCGGTCATTGTATAAATATAAGATTAATCGAACACAAAAACTCCCTCAAACACAAGACGTTTTCACATGTCACCAGGCATTGTTCTGAACACGAGCGAATTCCCCTTTTTCGCGATACCACCATATTTTCGGTTCACGATATCAGCTTACAATGGAAGTCATTGAGCATTCTATATTAGAAAAAGAGGCGATTTGTGCATTACCGAGCCGTCAATAGCCCTGTGTGAGATACAATTCTTGTTTTTGGGTCGGTCCATGTGTCAATCAGCTTGAAATATGTGCGTCGTGATAAGGGGGCACGGGGTTAGGGTGTTGTACGTATGTTTGTGTTGCGGTTTCATTAAGATTAGTTGTGAGTAGAGTGCGGTCCTGGCGTCTCCTTTCACTGGTGTCTGTGTTAGTACATCGCGATCGCGAACGTTCTTCTCACTACTGCTGTGGTGAACTGCCACCATCACATGTCAGAACGCAATTTCCCTAATTAGAACGCAGATCAACTGAAAAAGCGTTGTCCAAGTGTTACGGAAAATCGTAAGAAAGTTTGGACCGCGAAAGCACTCTTACCTTCATTTTTTGCAGACCCGTTTATATGTTGTTCCGTCCCAGCATTGCATGGGCTTTTAAAGTCCCCCACCTGTTGTGGTGACTTCGCGGTGCGTCGCCGTACGCTGATTACTAAAAGAAATTCTGTTAGTTCGGACTTCTTACGTGTTCTATAGGCAATAGCTTTACCTGCCGATTACTGTGAGTAAGGGGGCATTGCAGGTGCATGTTGACGCCGAATCCAATGCGAATAAGTGAAGTGACCATGAGCTTCTTGTGGGGGCTGTAATCGTCTCTGGGCAATGCCTCTGGACGCCTATTTGAGAATTGTAGGTGGTTATGTTGTCATGGCAGCCAATTAAAAATTGGTGAATCGGCCGTGAGCTTTTGACTGCAGCAGCCATCCTCACTGGCAAATAAACACACATAAACACATAATCATGCACACAGACACAAATGCACTTGCTTACACATTCACAGACACACGCCCGCACGCATGTATGGTCTCCCACATTGTCCACTCAGTTATGATGGTTTTCTGGAAAATTCAACTCGTAGGTTTTGCGGCAGTCTTCAAACATTTGCTTACGGGAGGAATGGCGATGGTGCGCTTCAGGAAACGTAAACCTGGGAGTAATAAATTACTTTCTCTCTAAAGTTTCCGTTGAGAGTATGAAATTACATTATGAAATCGCCTGGCCAAAAAAAAAATTCATCACATTATGCATTAGCACAAGAAGTACGCAAATTACGATGGTTTCATCAATGTAATGTCATTACTGCCGTGCATAAAGATTACCGTTTAAAAGCGCGGGTTTTAATTTCGCGACTTGCTTAATCAGAACATAACCTACTATGGGTTTATGACGCGCGTTCGACAACTAGCAAAAGCGGACGCTGAGTATGGCGTACCCGTGGATTTTTTGCTTGTTTAAACGAAAACACTTTGGTACTAAAATAGGACCCCTTGTGCCAACTTGAAACCTCAGCGTTCTGATGAAAACATTATGAGATTTTAAAATTTGTGATTACTGAAATCTAGAATAACAAGCCCACATCAGCTGCTCCTGACAAACGTGAAGAGGAGTGAAGTCTTTTTTCTCCTCTCCTGTTCCAAACCAGGCACCTCTTTCGTTTAAATTTTTTTTCCAGAGAACTGAACCCATTTAGTGGGGTCAAATTTTTGCAACCCGGAAGTAGTAAAAAATCAAAGCCCCTTTCTTAAGAGCAAGATTGTAAAAACATGAAGTTTTCTCCCACGCTGCTAGAGTCAAAGCCAATTTCCGAAATCTACTGCCCCAAAGTTCCAAATGTAAACTGTCAAAGCCCAAAGACAAAATCGTTTCAAACTTAGCCAAGGTTCAAAGCCAACGACCAACCCCACTTCACCATAGTTCGAAGTCAATGTCCAACCCTGCTTAGAGGATGTATTTCTTCATCATGATCGCTAACCATGTGCACTGCCAAACTATATTTTTGCATATTGCGAGAGGTCCGTTAAGTGTATTTCTTATTATTCTGTTATGTGGTGTATGACTGATGTGCCTTTTGTGAGTGTCTTTAAAGTTGGCTTTTCTGCAGCGTGTTTTACTCTGAAGTCAGCTCCATAGTGAGGTATAAAAAGCTTGGCTTTAAAAACAGGCTTAACAATGATGCCGGACGCCGAGCGCCGAGCGTTCTTGGCGGCGGCCAGGTGAGTTGTGCTTTTACAGACAGACAGACAGACAGACAGACAGACAGACAGACAGACAAACAGACAGACATCCAATTTAGGTAACCCAAGGACCTAGCCGGGAGTCCAGGGGCTAAAATTGAAACCTCAGCCATGGCCGCTTTAATTATATCATCCTCAGTTTTGGTGGTAAAAGAAAACGAACGATGACAAGTTTGTGCAAGTGCCTGCCTTCACGGTGGTTGCGACGCTGTAAAAGTCTGTATGAACGTACTAGTATCATTCAATGAAGTGCAACAAGGTCGAAAACTGGGCTAGTTGGTATACATTCATGATTAACCAGCGCAAACTAGACGGGACGAGAGAGGAGTACACAATACGAGCGCTCGTGTTGTGTAATCCTCTCTCGTCCCGTCTAGTTTGCGCTGGTTAATAATGAGGGTAGTATCATTCATCTGAAGTGAACGACTTGAAATGACAAGAACTTTCGGTGAGAAGCGTCTTCGTGGAGTGATCATATCTCTCGAGCTAACAAGTTCAAATTGAGGTTTACAGGCGGGAGATAGACCTCAGTTGTGGCACGTGTCTCGTAGTTAGGGGCGCTGGATCAATTTCTACCACCGCGGGGATCACTCAGGTGAAAACGTCTCATTCGGGTTTTGTTTTTTCGACTTCACCAGATATAAATGCTGCCACGACCGGGAACACTACGGGAACTACGAACAAAGTCAGGCAACTACTGCTAGAGGCTCCCAATAGGGGCCGTAGCAGCCTTCCCCGTGTGCTTGTGTCGACACTGTACGTGTCGTCTCTTTGTTAACCGTTACCTCTCCTTAGAATAGTTTGCTCCCTTATTAGGGTCAGCGCACCGATTCGGATGTTGCCCGTCTGTCTTTTCCTTGCCTCTTTGCTTATTCTTTCGTCTTCGTGCACTGCTTACTTAGACGTGGGCAAAACAAAACAAAACAAAAACAACAAACCAACTCTTTCAATTAGGGAGACATCGATTTCAAGTGTAAGTGGAAGCGCTGGCATAACTCGTATTTCCTCATAACATTGATGGATAGCCCAACGCACGTCGGGCCACCGCGAAACGGCCCTTTTGAATCATTACGAAGGGAGACTTAGTTGCGCAACTCAGCACTGGAGAACTGATAGCAAACTGGCTACCTTTTAGGCTTCACGTACCCTGCGCTTTAATAAAAGCCTTTCTGAAGCCGCTTATTTTTTTTTTTTTTTTCTCATGTGACGAGTATAGGACAACCTAACTACACCAACCACGCCATCGCAAAGGCGCTTTTTTACTTGAGCAACACTGTTTCAAAGTAGCCAAAACAACACGTGGGGCACGCGTAATACGTGCGGGTTTCACTCCCCACACTCCCAACGCAAATATCTTCATTGCATTTATAACGGGAGGAGGAAGATGGGAGGGAAAGAGAGTGAGGGAGAGAAGGGGGAGAGAAGAGTTATTGCGGGGTTGGACGTCGCTAATTGGAGAGGGATTGGACCTGGCGTATGGGGCGCACCGTTAGAAAGACACCCCGGGAATAACTTTGACCATCTGGGGATTTTTAACGTGCGCCGAAATCACGAAATACAGGCGTTTTCGCTTGCCGCCCCAATAAAAAAAAATAGCCACCGGCGGCCGGGATCGAACCATTGAAAAGCACAACGCCTTAGCCACTGAGCCACGGCGGCTTTTTTTTTTCTTTATTGCCTGTTCACTCTCCAGAACATAATATAAATACACATCACACACACCAGACACATCAGCCACACACTGGCCGGAATGTAGTGCCTAGAATTTTTTTAGGCGCGCCAATTCATACGGAACTTTTGTCCACTCAGGGGGGTCGTTTTGGGTTTGAAAACATCACGTATATAACACACTTTCAATGAGGTTTTGCCTTACCGAGCGGGCATGCAAATCTGCATTATGTACCGCTGTTCTTGTTTTCCACATTGCGTGGGGGCTCAATAGCATTATGAGGTCAACCTGAATTTCTGTGTTATCAACCGGTAAGTAGCGGATACCATGTGCACTGATAGGCAGTTCTTTCTTTAGGGTTCTCCTTAAAACATCCCAGTGAAACACGGCGCCCCAACAATCAATGAATACATGTACCACAGTTTCTGGGGTTTTGAAAAGGCGACAGTCCGTGTTCCATGGAACAAAAAGGCCCTTTTCATGCAACCACGTTCTAGCTGAGAATGTGTTGGTGTGCAGCTTAAAAAAGAAAGACTTAACTGATGGTTTCACTGGCATTTTTTTCACCCTTTTCAACACATCCTTGCCTTCCTTGCCAATGTAGTTTGCACGGTAAAGGCGAACAGGCAACAATGTGTCCACCAAATCTCTGAACAACTTTTTTCGTGTAATTGTGCTCAGATACTCTCTCGAAAATCGAACTGTTAAAAAACGATGCGACGAAATAACTTCACGCAAGTACCCTGTTACGGATCATGCCATGCACTGAGTAGATGATACAATGAAATCAGGCAGGTGGCTTTGAAGACGCACTTGTATAACAGTACGCAGGAAAGCGTCACTTTGATCACGCAAGAAAATAAAGCGTGCAACGAGTTGCCGAATAAACAGGTGGGCCAGGCCAAGCCATCCGCACCGCACAGATCGAAATAAGTTGGTTCGGCTGGTTCCCTCCAGACTAGATCCCCAAATGAACGTTGCAAACACTCTGTGTATTTTTTTAACACTGACGCAAGACATGAATAGCACTTGTAACACATACCAAACTTTAGCAACTAAAACACATTGCAAACAAACGCACGCGCAAACGTGGAAAAATCTCGTCCACGCCTGCACCTTCTCGTTCATTTTTTTCTTTTCGCCCGCCCAATATTCCGCGCTTTCTTTGTAACATTCCAGTGGCGCCCCCAAGTACGCCGTCGGCAGCGTTGTCCACCGCATGTTGGCAAAGTACTCGGGAGGGCTCTGCCAGCAGCCGTGCCAGAACCCAGGCCTCTTCTCCCAATTTATTGCACTCCCAGTTTGCGTGCAGTACTTCCTGAGGTTTTCCTCAACCTTCAATAGACTTTCACTGTCTGGGCAAAACACCGCTATGTCGTCTGCGTATGCAAGAATTTTAACTTCGTCGGTATGTAGTTGAAAGCCCCTTACACTTTCATCGTTAATGACACTTCAACAGAAAGGCTCCAACTAAATTGCAAACAATAACGGACTTAATGGGCAGTCCTGCCTTACGGACGATCGAACAGGTACGCTTTCCGTAAGGGTCCTATTTATAACAATGCGGGTAGTACATTTGTTGTACACCATTTTTACCCCTTCTAGAATAACGCTTCCGACGTTCACGTGATTTAAGACATCAAGTAATATTTCGTGCGATACCCTGTCGAATGACTTAGCTAAATCTATCTGAATCATAGCTACTCGGCTCTCAAACGCGTCGCAGCATTCTAGCACACTCCGCGCAACGTGCACATTCGTCGCAATATTCCGTCCCTTAATACCGCACGTCTGGTGGGGACCAACTACTTCTCTTATGATTTTTTGCATTCTTTTTGCTAGTACCTTCATATAGATCTTGTAATCTACGTTGGTGAGGCTTATCGGACGATAAGACCGCACCGATATGAGTTTTTTTCGGTCATCCGTTTTTGGAATCAAAACCATATTGGCTGTTGTGAAAGACCGGGGCACACGCTTTAATGAATACGACTTCCCAATGACGGCGTGCAAGGTTGGAACTATCATGTGCTTGAAGTCCTTATAAAATCCCGCCCCCCAACCGTCTGGTCCGAGCGATTTTCCAGGGGCGAGTGCGTCGATTGCGTCCTTTATCTCTTCCACACTTATGACTTGCTCCAAACTCTGCTTAACTTCATCTTCCAATCTGGGCACGCGCATCATAAAATCCTTCACAAACCCTTCTTCTGTTTGCCTTTTCTTGCCGAAAAATTCATGATAAGGTTCAATAAAAGCCTGTTCAATTATTTTTTTGCCATCCGTTACTTGGTTCTTATACTGTATGCATTTATACTCATTTTTTTGTTCCGTATCTTTTTTCATCACTGAGAGCCCTTTTATTTGGTGTTTCGCCCGCCCACAATTTTTCGCTTCGAGAACGGACCATTGCAGCCCGATACCTTTCCGTGTCTATAACTTCCAGTTGGTTTTTAACGTCTTTTATTTCATTTAAAAACGTACCAGGTTGTGTTCTTTCTATTTCTGTGAGATAAGCGAGTTGAGCTTTCAGCTCGTTTTCTTTTTTCCTTTCGTCATAGCGAAGGATGCTTCCTTTTTATATTGCCATAAGTTTTATATTACTTTTTACCTCTTCCCACATCTCACTGTAGCTGTTCGTTTGACATGACAATAGTTTTTCTAACTCTCCCTCTACACATTCTACGAATTTCTCATCATTTAGCACTTTGTATTGAACTTCCACAGGTCCCAGTTAAAATTAGTCATTCTTTTCTTTACTCCGACAGTGAGCATCACTAAGCTATGGTCACTAAATGACACATGCTTTACTTCATATCCGTCGATCAGTGGAACTAACTCTAATGAAACGTAGGCCCGGTCGAGTCGGGCATGACACTCTCGCTGAAAATGCGCGTAGCGAGGGGTAACTCCGCTCCTGAGTGGGAGTCTTACATCTTCTAGGCAATGGGTACCAGTCATTTTTGACAACAACAAACCACTCTTATCACGCATGGCTGAATTCTTGGAATGATCTTCAGTAGAGCACACACATTTAAAATTACCCAAAGAATATTACACGTCTGTCGCACTCCAAAAACGATTCTACTGATTGAAAAAAAAAACATCTCTATCATTTTTCTTATTAGGATCATAAACACAAATAATACGCCAATGGTATTCAATGTACAAAAAATCAACAACAACAAACCGCCCCACCGCACTTGTTACAACCACCGCTATCACAATACCTAGACTTTTTCTTACAAAAATTACGCAACCAGCGGCCATACCTATAGCGTGGCTCACACAAACATGGTATCGTGTTGTAAATGGCTAGACCATCCGATCTGTATGCTCTAGGCTCTCGACTTTGGTCTCCTGAACGGCCACCAAATCTAAACCTTCGTCGAGAAGCAGTCGACTGAGCTGGTACTGCCTGTGCCTGGTCGACAACCCGCGAACATTTAGCGTGCGCACTTTTACCGGCCATTGGCAATAGGTTAGAGGCGTAAAAAACACTTTATCAACAAATAATGTGTACCGGTACTAGACACATTCCCCCCAAAAACACATAGCGTATACGACCGGACTAATATTTGCAGTCATGCTTGATCTTACCAACTTGTTGCACTTTGTATTCGGGGTTCGCCTTTCCGCGTCGAAGGTGGTTCATGTTCACATGGTCCAGCACCTCAACACACAACACTCGTAGACGTTGCCCGCTAATGTGGGGGCGTTGCCGCCGCCGTACGGTGTTTTGTCCCGTTGGGTTTCGGCTTGAAGGAAGACCGTCGCCCGAACGTTTCCCTTGCCGGTTCCGCCGACGTGGTAACCGGAGGCTTTTCACCACTGCTGCTGTCCTCCTTGCACGGTCTTTTAACCACTGCTTCCAACTTGTCTTCTTCGTCGTTGTCTCTCGCCGCGCGGGTTGGTTTTCAGCGGTCCCGACTCGCCCATTGGATTGCCTTCATTGCTTTGCTCTCCGGTGACGCCCTCAGCACCAGGAGTACCTTGCAGGGCCGGTTCCTTCGTTGCGGGGTCCACCTGTGTTATAGGTGGTTCGGTGGGCGGCGTTTCCCTTCCACCTCCCGCACCAGATTCCACTTCCGCTTCGTCCATGACGAGTTCGGAGTCTTCCTCGTTCGTCACGGGCCCTGCCACATTCGCCTACGTTTTCACGCACTGGGTATCGTCGAGGTCAAGCCGACGACAAACACCACAGCGCGGTACACGGCGCTAACGTCGTACGTGACCGGAGCAGTGGCAACGCAGACACATGGGCGCCCGTCCGGGCACAGCACGCAAAGCTTGGTCACCGGCGACCCGAAGCTGATGCGGTAGGTCGTCAGCCTTGACACCTGGCTTGAGCTGAAGCGATACCCAGCGAGTCGTCGAACCTTTGTCGACGACGCCGTGAACACGCCAGCGCTCCCTCGTCACACTGACAACCTTGCCATACGCGGCAAGGGCAACGCGCACGTCGCCGTCCGGGACGTTGTACAGCAGCCAATGCAACTTAAACCGTACATCCTGGTTGCTGGGGTCGATAACGACGCAGCAGTGTCCTTTCACGGTGACTTCCTTGGCTCGCACCATTTTTCTTGTTGCGTCTGCGCTGCTGAACGTTATCGCCCACACGTGATTCATCTGATGAGCCCCCAGCGCGAGCACATCTGGGAGCAGCTTCAAATGAATCAAAGTGTCCCGGAAATTTTCTACTCGATAAGGTCGGGCCCAGAGGTCTGCGTGCAAAACGACAATATTATTTACCGAACGACCTGATGGGATACTTGGCAGCATGTCTTGATACTCCTGGTCTTCGTAAGCAGCGTTTCTGGTTCCGCAACCCTGACGGGGTGCTGTATCCGCTCTCAGAGAGCTCATGTTCACACGTCCGCTCACCTCGGTAGCCGGAAGTGCTCTCACTGAGCCACGGCGGCGGACGGGAGAGAAGAGTGGAAGTTACGCTGCAGGGACGGTTGAACACTGCCGCCCTTCGACGTCATTTGCAGCAAAGCAAGCAGATACGCAGGCAATTCTTTAGCTCGTCTCTTTCGGCCGTCGAATTTGTTATACCTTTCACACAACCCATTTAATGCGCATTTTCATTGAGACAATACTGCTATGCTTGGTTATGTATTTTTTTTCTCAGACGTACCCAAGGTTTCTTTTGCGTTAAGCAATGCTGGCAGTGATAAATCATGCCGCTAGAATTATTAGTTTGGAACGTTAGGGGCAATAAAAACTTCGTATTCGTATAAACTCGCTGCTATGTCTTAGTGTATTGAAGCAGAACACGCTCCACCTCCTCCACCCTCGAAATCTTCAAAATGGCCTCAAAAGAGCGACGGAAATGAAATCTGTTGGTGTTTGCCAAGATATGCCTTCCATGTAAACATAAACATGCACCCCTCCGTCTAACGACGACGATGGTTGAACGAGAAGTTTAATTCTCCTGATGGATTCTTTGGTTGTCTTCTGAGTTTTCCAAACCGGTTGGACCATGTCGAAATGAAACAATCGAATAGACGCCGTCTTTATAACGGAAAGAACCAAGGTTCGATCCTGGCAACAGCAAGCGTTTCTTTTTTTTTTTTCACTTCACCGACGATCATTGATCATCGTAGAGAAAGATGGCTTTCTTGCCGAGCGTTTTTGGGTTACGGACGCACCAGTGAGAGCAGTAAAGCTTCGCTTTAAACACGCTTCGGGGCACCTAAGCACTTCTTGGGGGTTCTGAATGCGAAAGCGTGAATTTCCAACTGTAGGCCTGAGGCGCTTTGCTTCCGCCCCGCGTCCATCCTCTTGCAACTTGACACGCCTTGTTTCTCCCTCCGCCATAACGCCTTCGAATGGCTTTGATCTACCTCCTACGTGTTGCGCCGCTGCTCCTTCCTGTTGCCATGCATTTGGAGAGTTGAGGACGACGGTCGATTTCGCTGCCTGTTTGTCCTCTCGCTTCGCTGCGTTCCTTTGCTGCATCTGGGGTGCAGTGGAGTGGATGAACACCTCTCGCTACTGACGACTTTAGGGGCCTGCTATAGAACGCTTGCAAACACGTGGCAAAGACATACACTTTTCTATGCCAGTACAAAAGTATCTGGCTACAAAGAATTTAAAACGGAAGCGTACTGTTCAATTGTCACCGAAATATTTATTGACAGTAAAAAAAAAAGATGCCTTCACTATCTGTGACTAAGGTAGAAAACTGGGCCAGTTGGTTCATAGTTTTTGAAGTGGAACCAGTGTTAAGACGCTGCACACGGGGAGAATACAGACACGGACGGCACTGGAATTACAACTGATTTATTTTTTTTAGGGTTCAACGCGCCGACGCAACACGAGCGATGAGGCGCGCCGTAGTGGAGGGCTCCGGATTAATTTTGACCACCTGGGGATCTTTAACGTGCGCCGAAATCTCGTACACACGGGCGTTTTTGCTTTTCGCCTCCATCAGAAAAGCGGCCGCCGCGGCCGGGAATCGAACCCGCGACCTCGTGCTCAGCAGCGCAACGCCTCAGCCACTGAGCCACCGCGGCGGGTAACTGATTTATTGGAAACTATCTTTCCCACATAAAACATTTCAATCTCACTCGAGAAGTTAGATTGTGTTTTCAATTCCCTGTGGCCTGCAAACTGTCCGAAAAGACGTCATATTCATATTTGTATCATGTTTCACGCACTGCAGGAGGATATGGACGCTTGTACGAGTTCGAACATCTGGCGGACTTCAGGAAATCTGACCTCGCATGGAGCTTCGTGGCTAAAATGAATGACTCAATGACTTGTATCCACAGCAGTCCAACAAAACCTAATCCATGCAGATAAGCCCATCGACTGAGCTAAAAAAAGGAAGCTTGGTGCCAGACAGCTTCGTTTCCAATTTCTCAGAGCAAAAAAAAGCTTCACCAGTACATGGTTTACTTTACTTTGGTTTTCTTTTTTCTTTTTGTTGGCTTACAGGCAACAAATGCCCCAGTGACCAGGGCATTGAAATGGTTTGCTGCGTTACTCTCTCGATGCGTGGAAAAACAGCAGCAACTATGAAATCCAGGTTCTGCTTTTAAATGCAGAGCATTTCTTTAACTCACGATGTCACCTGTTCTTGGCGTCCGTAGTTGTCCGCATCGCTCGACTCGACATGCCCGGCTCAGACGTTTCGCTATCGGCGCGATCAACATTCGATAGCGCGCCCAGGCACGTTTCAAGGACACTCTCTCCCCTCTCTCGGACTCAACGTGCGCCGAGGCTGCCAATTTTACTGCTGACGAGCGCTCTCTCGTCAGCAGTTGCCACAAGTGCAACATTAACGTGACGCAAACTACTTAATGTCGTGCGCCCCCGGAAATGCTCTGCATATGATCGTGCCCCTCGCTAGGGGGATGTTTCACCGCGTCGCCATGCGAACAGTTTGCCACACTTTAGTTTCAGTTCCGTATCTCCCCGCCGCGGCCGTGGAGAGAAGGCGGCCGGCCGCAACTCTCGCCACCACGGCGCTGCGGTTGCGAGTTGCGCTATGAAAGCGAGCGTCGTCTGCTAGCGGGGAGCGGAACGCGTTCCGTTTGGCATCTCCGGTCTTCGCCACTTCTGGCTGCGCACTGCAAAAGAAATAACTTTTTTTTTATCTTTTGCTTTATAAAATATTGGCAAACGTTCGAGTCACACATTCCACAAAAAAAAAAAAGCCAGCATTTTTTCTTCGTAAACAAGGGCCCAAAGCAAAAATATGCCATGCTTGTCATGAAACTTGTTTTATGACAAGCATGGCATATTTTTGCAACTGGCGACAGCGAGCCGATGGGAATGGCATGAACTCGTGCCATGCCAATCGGCTCGACGTCACCAGTTTACGTACTAACAACGCATAAAAAGCTTAAGATGTCACGTTAGGAGAGGTGTTTTCCCCGGGTTCTTAGCTTTATCTACCCACGGGAGCTGTAAAAGTAACTTACTGGAGACCGGGGTGATGTCCACTTTGGTAGCCGTACTATGCGATTTTTGGTCATGGAGGGGTCCTTTCAGGAACCGTGTAGAACCACTTTATAAGGGTGAAATTTCGAGTACAGCAAGCTTTCGCCCCGAATACCTACGTATTAAGATAACTGTGAAGGAATATTTGACGTCCGCCTCAATGCAGCCGTACGGATACAAAGGAAAGCTGTAGCTTTCCTTAGTAGCCGTACGAAAGAAAGCTACGGAAGGAAAGCTATATCTTTTCTTTGTTGAATTTTCCTTCGCAGAAGCTTATTCCACCTTGGGGATTTCCCCTAAAATTGGTCGATTAGCACCTGTCAATTACTTGGAGTTCTTGATCAATTCGCGCTCGCCCTACAAATGGCTAGTCTCCTGGCTAGCTTAGTTGGTACAGCGACTGGCCTACATAGGCGGAGGTCCCGGATTTGAATCTTAGTGCAGGACGAATTTTTCTTCAACTGCAAAATTTCTGAGAAAGCTGTCAGCTTTTCTTTGTACGGCTCCACTGAGGTGGATGTCAATTTTTTTCTTCGCAGGAATTTACTCCACCTTCGCGATTTCAACTAAATATGGTCGATTAATAAGATAACCTTGCATACATCTACAGGACTTCCACGTCATTAAATACTTGCAACCAATGAACTTTATAATGCCCGTCTCTTTGCAACCTGGTAAAACCCCGTTACAAACGTAATATTGAGCACAAATTAGGGTCTTACTTTCATTGCAAACTGTATAAAAAGCTTTGAAAAGCTTGTACAACTTCCTAGTAATTAGCCTTAAAATATTTATGGTCCTAAACTATTACACCATCCACCACCCTTATCTATCGCACCGAGCTAGCGCAAGCTGGCTGTGGGATAACGCTTGCCCTAATCTCATTCTACATGACACAGGGACTTAAGACATGCTCGCACTTGTCGTTTCTGCACTCTTATTCAGACCCGGAAGGCAACCGGTGTTTTAAAGAACGCGCCGCGCCTCCGGAAGGAGCAACGTAGGCTGCGAGGGTGCTTGCCAAACGTAATTCGACCGCCGACTCCTATTCGCTTGAGAAGCCGCTCCTCCAACGACCACCACTCGCTCGGCAGTCCTCGGGTTCTTGCCTGACTATCACACGAAGGTTCCATTTGGGTGCCTAGACTTCCCAGCATAAGGTGCAAACGGAGGCAACGCTCTCCGAAATACTGCGTGCACGCACCCGCATAGAAAGTAACATAAAGATATTTTAAGGGACCCTGCAACAATTTTTCAACATTTTGAAATTTTAAATGCTTGCAGAACGTAATCACCCAACACACCCAATACTTAATTAGGGGATCACAAACACCTTAGCCAAGTTTACTGTTCCATGCCCACTAGATAACTTGTGAACTCGCTCAAAAGATTTTTCTCTTTTTCCCGGTCTTGACGTCCTTCGACGGCTCGAATTACGTCACTAAGGCCACGTGGCGGCTGTTGGCCTTTTTTTTTTTTGTTTTGTTTTCAGTTGCAGCAATAAACGCTTTTCGATAGCAACTTAAAAGAAAAGCCACAAAAACACAGCACAAAATCACGCAGTGCTGCTCCGTTCTGGCGATAACTACAGCTTTCGCAGTGGTTCCAGACGCGAAGGAAAGTGTGAAAGTGCTTACCGGAAGTGTTGCAGGGTACCTTTAAGCAGTTCCACTCAACGTGAAAGCTGTCGGAAGTGCAGTGCAGTGATTCGCCAGAGAGGCTGTACCGCCGTTATCCGCTCATTGCTACCACCACGCCCGCTCTCTCCCTCCCTATCTCACTCATCTGTTGATGAACTGAACAGTGGTTTGTCCAACGTAATTCAAATTGCCCGCCTTCGAAGTGCTAACGTGCCCTTTGCGTGGAACAGCACGAGCGGGGATTCTGTTCTTTTTGTGCTTGCTTTCATCTCACATGTGCCTGAGCCTTACTTCGCAGCTTTGAACGCGTGTCGCTCGTGGCCACATTTTGGCTTACTTTCGCAAAAGCCAACCCAACGAGCGTTCCTAACTAAATGAACGCGGATGCTGCCCGTTATTCCACAGATTTTGCTTCAAATTTACCTGCAGTTTTCTTTGCGCTAAATAATGGGGAGACGCATGACAAGTGCCAGTGGTTCAAGCGTTTCGATGGGTTTTCACTATATAAACCGCTTGTTTTTCGAAACTGCTGTGTTACTCTGTTACGACGTTAGGCTTTGTTTGGGTCCGTTACGTCGCCACTTCAGCTGATTGCGGCGGTGTCTCAACATCGTGACAGCGAACGAGCTACCATGACAAGTCGGGACCTTAAAGTGTACTGCTCTTAAAATGTAATAATATTGAGAGAGCGAGGGACGAGGTCTCCAAGGCGGCCTGCTCAGTCCGAACGTTGTTGTTGTTGTTGTTGTTGTTGCTCAGTCACTGATGGCACATATCCACTCGGGAGATTGACGAAGAAACGGGGTAGCTTTTTTCGGCTACCCTGTCTGGGCTACCCCGGGCTAGCTTTTATGGGCTACCTCACAGCACTATAAAATCAGCCTGTAGAATCGAAGGGGGGAAATTGCCACGGAATTTAAAAAATGCTTAGAGGCCCTCAGAGTTTTTGCAGCCAAACTGTTATACGGTTGTAAGTCGTAGTTTTTTTTTTGTTTGTGCCTTCGTGTGCAGGTAAAGGTAGACGCGAAAATAATGAACGCGACACAACCGCTCAAGCACCACTCAAGCTAGAAGAGAACACCTCCCCATTGGCCTTCCTACAACGCGAACACTTCGTGAATATGGGAACGTCCCAAACAGGTTATTTAAAGATGGTAAATCTCTCTCTGGCCACTCGGCGCGCGCTGATTGGGCTGATTGGGCGCTACTCTCCTCCTCCTCTCTCCGCTCAGTGACTGCGGGTGTTGGGCGCCTCCTCTCCACTTCGGGCGGGAGAGCTCTCGTTCGCGTAGCGGGCGCTCCGCATTCCGACGCGTGAGGGCGCTCGTGTAGCCCTCGCCGTAACGGCGGGCGCTACTCTCCTCCTCCTCTCTCCGCTCAGTGACTGCGGGTGTTGGGCGCCTCCTCTCCACTCCAAGATCACGATATCCACCGTAATCGCGCAATCAACAACCGTGCATTCGCACTTACACACTCTCCCCCTCGGGGAAGTGCGAGTGAATTTTTTTTAGTACGCGTCTTTTAGTACGCGTTTTTGCCCATGGAGATGAAACATTCTTGCGCGAGACGTTGGAAAACGAGTGTCCCAGTGTGTTCTTTTAGTACGTTTACGATATCGCCGGACTACGCGGTGCAGTTGCAAGCCGTCCAGCAGCTCGAGGCAGCCATTGCCAGGCAGAAGCGTGGGGAGGCGAGAACGGGGGGTCCGAGGGGACTCCTCCGGAGACCCGCCGCGCGCCGAACCGGCGGACGCCGGCAAGGCACAGCCTTGAAGACGTGAGCGGCCGCGTAGAAGAGTAGGCTGGCTCCGCGGAGCCCTTGTTTGCTCTCTCTGGAGACTATTCAATAAAGTTGTTTCTCTCTCTCTTTTTTTAGTACGTGCTATGTTCTACAGCGAGGCTTTTGAAAACGAGTGCCCCGATGTTTTATAACCATGACTACATGAGAATACGACGACATGAGACGACGGCGACGGCATGAGACTCCGACAGCTTGAGCCCCTAAGGTGCTTCGCCCGTAATACTGTATGTATGTATAAATCTTTATTAAGAAAAGGGGTGGCCAGTGGCCTAAGAAAAAGAAAGGGGGGGGGGCGTGTTTGGAAGAAGCTGCAGGGCTCCTCTAGGCCCTAAATTCTTCGGCCGGTAATATTAAAATTTGAGAATAATTAGGAGAGCAAGCCCAACAATGAAGATGATGAGTATGCACAGATGATAATGGTGATGGGGCGCGACTACAAGAGATTTGGGAGCCTATACCCTTCAGAGCTCACACAGGCAGCGATAATGATGATATCGCTTGCAGGAAGTATAATCTTGGGAGAACACTGCGAATTCTCGCAATATAAAATACAATATAAATATTAAAATGAAAGGTTGCCTGGACCACCCGACCCCGGTGAGATATGAAACTGGGGTAGAGGAGTTGCGGGCAGGCGTATATTTCACAATACATGGTGCCCCCGGCTGCAATCTCAAAAATAAAACCGAATATTCTGAAAATGAACTGCAATTTACTTGTTTGCGTGTTCACCACGGCCTGTTTCAGCTGAGAAAAGGCGAATGAATGTGTCAAAGTTGGCGTGTACGTGGGAAGAGAAACATGCACAGATTGTGTGGGCGCTCACACGTGCGCCAGGACGCCCCACATGTCACGTGCGAAGACAAAGATTAAAAAAAATATCCCTCGCCATTACTTTTTTTGAAAAGGAGTAAAGAAAGTGGGTCACCTGGCGTGAAACAACGGTTCGCGCATTATAAAAAAAGGGGCGGTGCAACTAGGGCACGAAGAGAAAGGCAACGGAATACACTCCCGGCCGAGAACAAAGGAAATCGCTGCCAATTCACCTTTTATTCGGTGCAATTCAATCGGGTGGACGCGCTCGGGGGCTTTTTACTTTTCCGTGACCTTGAGCAATCCAAGTCCGCAAACAGACGCTTCGCACACCGCGCAACCGGAAAGCGCTTGCATAACGCCTCCGACTTCGTTCTCCATTGTGCCGCACCGTCATCGGAACGTATTATTGCGTGTTCGGCACGCTGTTGAATATGCGCCTGCGTTCGAACGCAGAAAAGAAGTAGAACGAAAAAAAAAAAAAACGGCTGACTCCGTGCACAGGTTCACCATTGAAGCTGCCATGATGCCGGGGCGCGTTCGATACCCGCGAAATCTACCGACCCGTGTCTCAGAACCCGCGGAACATGGAGGAACTAAGGAGAGTAGCGGGGGAAAAAATGTGGGGAAGAAAGACAATAGGGAGAGTTGGTGCTTTCGACGTGCCGTGATTGATCGATCCCTTGACAAACCCGGCGCAGCGGAACTGAGCTTCCTTTCCTCAGCACTGGGGACGGAATAGATTTTCCCTGCGTTTTCAGGCCATTTGCACGGCAGCGATTCATGAAGGCGAGGAACAGAGAACAACACAGCCATAAATTTCAAGCAACTCTCCCACCCTTTCGAAAGTAGACGAAGACAGCGGCGAGAGAAAAAAACAGCATAATAGGGTTCGGAAACGGTTTCTGGCGTTCATTTTTGAACTGGATGTCAAAGTACCAGGAGAGTCTGTTGACCCGCTCAACGACATATAATGAGGTTATTACGTCACTAACGACTTGCATCAACAAATGGGTGTCACAAGACGCCTTTTTTCTATTAAATCACGAACGAGGTTCTGTTCCCTAGAATACCTTCTCCAGGAGTTCAAGAAGATACGATCAATATCCATAAACCAGAAAGACTTTCTCAAAAACCAGGTGTGCTAATACATTCAATAAATGACATGCACCCCTTGGCGTGCTTGCCCCTCGGGCAGACTACTCTGTCATACCATGTCTAAGCGGAGCTCGTACCCTGAACTAAAAGTTTCAGTACTCGATGGCTCCCCCCTGGCCTCACGCAAACAATGCGCTATATCCTCACCTGTTGAATAGAACCAGAGTCCTGCAATACTTATCTGCTAGAACACTTGCCCCACGGTAGAATTACATAGCGATGAACGACAAGATTATTTTTGTATCTCCGGCTGTCGGCAAACAGATAAAGTATTCTTAAGCATCTTCTTGCAAGATGAGAGGGCGAAATTGTGCAAGCACTGAACGGAGGAGGAAACCCCGATAGCAGCGCCACTCCTATCATACAATGCGTTTCTATACCGCAGGTTCAAATTACGCGCCCTAGGACAGCTTGCGCACCCTGTAAAGTACCCGCCAGGAAGCGGCCAGCCATGTACTTGGCGCCTTGCTACAACATCTCCGGTTGAAGCTAGAGGCGAGCGCTTTTTCTTTATATTTCGTTTCTGAGGCACGCGCAGGAAATCCCCCTGCCAGACTGATCCTGGTATTCCGTGGTTGGCGCGTCCAACCAGGGGGTCATTTATTATCTTTGAAAAGCAGCAACACTTCTTTCTTTGGAGAGACCGCGTTACGCTTGAAAAAGCATTAATAACATTTACGTTAACGTAAAGTTCGCGTTTTTTAGATAAACTGCGAGGAACCTATCATTCAACACGCTTTTTTCCGCCATCATTCAGGAGTGACTTAGCAGAAGCAAACAGTATAAGTTGCATGCACGAGAGTGTGTGATGAGTGAACATGTTACTTTTACGCTTTTGATATTTTTGTTTTTTGGTTGTGACGCAATATTATTGGCTTTTGTTGTCCGGTTAACATAAATAATTCAGCGAAGATTGCTATCACGTCCAACACTTAAATGGCGAGGCTGTTGTAGGTGAGCATTGCCGGACACATAGCTAAGTTTCAGTATAATTGTTTATTTGCATAGTTACGTGCTAGTAACCGTCGTAATGTGCATCGAAAAGGTCATCTACATGGCGAGTGATGGATGCGAAGTAATCCTCAGAATTGTAAACGTCCTCCAATTATTCGTCATCGACTCGAGGCAGCTGTGGCGAGATCTGCAAGTTGTCTCGGGGAGGAGTGGAACACTCGTAGCCATGTCTCCAATTAGTCATAATGGCTTCTAGAGAATGCGGTGACCTCTCCCAAGCAGGGTGACTTTTAGACGGTGCCACTCGCGATGGCTCTCCCACTGTACCGAACGCATGCGCACGGCAGCACGAGTACAAACGAACGAGGGGCGTACGCTATGACGTGTCTTTTTCGCTGCCAGCAGGTCTTGCCACGATTACGGGAAATGCTGGAGTTTTTTTTTTTTTTTTTGCCAAAGCCACTCCACGAGCCGGGGACTCGGCGTTCAACGCGAGGCACGCGCTCACGAACGCTCGGCATTTTCTGGATCCTCAGGTTTTTTGCCAGTTTATTATTATTATTATTTTTTTTTTTTTTTTTTTTTTTGCTAAAGCAACTGTGCGGGCCGTGGACGCTCGGCGGTCGCCATGAGGCACGATCTAACGAGCGATCGGAATTGTCTCGGTATTTTTTAAATGCAGAGCATTTCAGTAACTCACGATGTCACCCGCGTTGACGTCCGTAGTCGTAGTCCGCACCCCTCCCCCTACACTATATAAAAAAAAATACTATCCGGCGCCTGGTTTCGACCCCTCGACCCTGCGGGCGGAACGCAATGTACATGGTGCTCTACCCACTGCGCCACAAAGCCGACACAGAATGGGAGGCTACGAAAGCGCCTTATATCCTTGACTCATCCAAACTACGTCAAGAAGCTGCTGATACAACGCATTCACTACCGCCAACTCCCCAAACACTAAACGTTAACGCAGTACACCCACCCCCTATGCGACGCATTTACTCGAGTCCCCCTCGCGGGGAGATGGGCCCAATTTTTTTTCCTGCTACACCGAACTTACGGCCAGTAACAACAGCACCGCTGTTAAAAAATTGTTTGTTTTTCTTTTGGCGCCGAAGCTACACCTGACTAATACGCACCGTTGGGGAGGGCTTCAAATTTATGTATCCACTGGAGGATTTCTAACTTGCACCGAAATCTTGGCACACACCGGTAAGAATCAGATGCGGGCTCATGTTAATGAATCTGCTCGGTTGCTTGCGTTCATGCGGGTGAGTGCGTGCAAAGTGTGTGCGTGCGCGCACGCGCCCGTGCGTTCTTGTGTGTGTGCGTGTGTGTGTGTGCGTGCGTGCGTGCGTGCGTGCGTGCGTGCGTGCGTGTGTGTGTGTGCGTGCGTGCGTGCGTGCGTGTGTGTGTGTTTGTGTGTGCGTGCGTGCGTGCGTGCGTGTGTGTGTGTGTGTGCGTGCGTGCGTGCGTGCCTGCGTGCGTGCGTGCGTGCCTGCGTGCGTGCGTGTGTGTGTGTGTGTGTGCGTGCGTGCGTGCGCACGTACGTGCGTGCGTGCGTGTGTGTGTGTGTGTGCGTGCGTGCGTGCGTGCGTGCGTGTGTGTGTGTGTGTGTGCGTGCGTGCGTGCGTGCGTGCGTGTGTGTGCGTGTGCGTGCGTGTGTGTGTGTAAGGAACGCGTGTGGGCACGTCAGTTTAGCTGCGGGAATTATCAGGCTGTGTTAGAAATATTAGGCTATTAGCATTGGCGGAACTTCGCATTTTAAACATCTGGCATCAACGTCTGTCGCTGTAATGTTCTTTCCTCCTGGTTCCGTTGTCATGTACATTTCTCCTGCAGCCTTTACGCTCCTCTCGTGTAGCATTGAGAGAGAGACCCCGCAGAGAAGATGCGCAATTTTGTCTGGTACGCGGGCACAGAGCAGCGACATTAGTCTTCACTACAGCGTGACGACGCCGCGAAATGCGCGCAAGAATTCTGTGCTTTTTTTTTTTTCTCCAAACTTTGCAAAAACCAGCCTAACGAGAAATAGAGCTAGAGCTAGCGAATTTGCGCTTCAGAATTCGTACTTTTCAAAAAAGTTTATCGGGATTCTTGTTTCTAATAAGGAGTGTACCTCTGCGTGTATACCTCTACGTGCCCCAGCATTTTGTTTTATATCGCTAAAAATGGTTCAGAAACGCTTGAAACTTGCAGGATTTCATGCTCCGATGGTTTTTTTTTCCTTCTTTCTGCAAATATGCAAAAGGCCTTTACGAAACACATTTTTTTTTTCAACTTCATCATGCGATCACTTTATTTTTGCATGTAGAAACACTGGTTCACCGCATGGTCTTGCGATAAAAATAAAAGACAGATGAACCTGCTCATGTCATCCAAAGAGAGAATTTTGATATGTGCAGCTTTTTTTATTATTATTATGAGTGGAACTAACTATGAACGAGACAATATGGGAAAGTCAGCTTACAAGGACTAAGCTTACATTGATCTTCCTAAAGTCGGCTTCACTTATAAACATAAATGAATTGATCAGAAGCTGGAAGACATTTTTTTTTTTTGTAGAATGTGCGCGATGTTATAATAAAATATGAAGCGCGGAGACGAGCAGGTATCCGAAAGGAGAGAGTGTGCCGAAGGAACGTGCAAGCTAGCCGCTTTTGTCGTCCTACGTACACTAGAAAGCGGGAGTTAGCGCGTAACAGCTCCGCCGTAAAAAATGTTGTTTTTAATGCTTCACAGACACGAAAACGTTCCGTTAAACCCTCGCCTCTGGTTTAGACGAGACATACTTCTGCGCCCTCCTTGATGAACTGTCATCTTTGTGACCTCGCAGAACCGCCCGAAGAATGCTTTGAAGATTTCCTGAAGTGCGGATTACCTTAGCATCTGTTCTGAAAAAAAAAATATATATATATAAGGAACGAAATTGAGGAAGAGCCATTGAGTGTCGGCTTAAGTATTATTGATAGATACGGTATTTATTTATTTATTTATTTATTTAAATAAATAAATAAATAAATAAACAATATTTATTTATTTATTTATTTATTTATTTATTTATTTATTTATTTATTTATTTATTTATTTTTTCATTCATTCATTCGCTCGTTTGCTTGTTTGTTTGTAAATTTATTTATACCAGCTGCTCTAGCGAGACGCTTACCATGAACATCAACTTTGCCCTTCTTTGACATGGGCAACTGTTCATGGTCACCTGAACAGCGCACTCCCGCAGTATTGAGTTGCGCAGCGGTACCTACACCAGGCTGAACTCCCGGCCTTTCGGTTCGCTTTTCTCCTCCTGCTCCTCCATTGAACACATCCATACCGCCATTGAGAGCTACCACTGTGAATCTAGCACACTTCTCGCTCGCAATGCGCGAAGTCGTCCGTCACCTTTCCATCAACTTTGCTTCCGCCACCTTCCATCATCGAGAGCTCCCATCGGTGATTTTTGCACAATGCGCGTAAAATGACAGGATGGCGGAGCAGCTGTGGCTGTGACGGTAAGCGAACCGGCGCGAGATATGGAATTACGTCCGCATTCAAAGTGCGGCTTGGCAAGCATTTGAGTTTCCGGGCGCAGTAAAACTTGGTAGTAGTGCAGACTAGTGCACTGCATGAGCCCCGGCGAGTCCGAAAGCCCGAACCCGGTCGTACCCGTGGGCCGGGTAGCACGCATTTTTTCCGGCCCGTGTTAGGGCTAGAACAAAACTTTTTCAAGCAGTGCCCGCCCGAGCTAGCCCGGGCAGTGCCTGAGGGCCGGCAGTCGCGTGCCGCAAATTCAAATTCTTGATAACAAAAATATTGCTCCCTAATCTTTTAAGTTAAAGGAAAACAATAAAAGCGGAATACAAAGTGACTACGGCGCCGTTAAAAAATAACAAAAGGAAGGGCGTATTTCACTTGGAAGGCCTTAAAGTTAATAAACGAATACGTATGGGTTCCATCAGCATAGTGGGAGAGAACGGGCCAGAAACGAGGGCTGTCTGGTCGCACAGTACAAAACGGTTGTCTTTTTTGCCTGCTTTTCGAACTAAAACGGAAGATGATTCGCTTTTCTCAAAAATAATTTAAAGGATCCTTTCTGTGCCTTAAGTTCGAAGAAAAATGAAGTGCATATTTCGCCGAGATTTTCCAAAATACATCTATTTCAGGATATTTATGTTCTGCAAAGCTTGGTCAACCGTAATAGTCTTAAATTTGAATTTGATATACTCGCTATTCGCTTACGTTTTCGGGTTAAAGACAGCAAACTTTTTCGGGCTGATGTTTATGGTATGTCTGTCAGCGGATGGTGTTTAAAAACAGTCTCTCAGGGTTGGGCGTCTTTTATTTAATTTTGGCGGGCTCGGGCCGGGCTCGGGATTATATTTTTAAAAACTTTTCGGGCTCGGGTAGGGCCCGGACAGTGTCTCTACCCAGCAGGGTGGGGCCGCGCTTAGAAGTTGCGGCCCGTGCGGGGCTCTACAGTGGACGTACCTAATAGTGAACCTTCGGTCATTTGTTTTAGAAAATCCGCTTTATAACTCGCCTTACGGACAATTTTTACAAATCCTCCTCGGTCGCCAGGGGATAGCTGCGGAGGCAACAACGCAATGTTACTCGTGTTAAGCTGACATAGCAAAATTACTAGTATAGTAAAAGTTACGGTAGTCCCTGCCCTTTCAAAGTCCGCTTAGCAACAAAAGCGTAGCTCAATCTGCTCTATAAGGTTCCAAAATATGATCTCGAGCCACGGCCCTTTTAAGGAATAACGAAGCGCCATCGCCACTTGAGTCTCATTCATCTAACACCATTCATCATTCATCTAACACATCTAACACCTAACATCCTCGTAAACTTTCGGTAGCTCTCGAAATCACATGATCATGCCTTAATTCTGCTTGGTGCTCTCTATGTCGCAGCAAGATGTCAGAGTGTCAAGAGGCAGATCGTAAGGAATGCAGATTATGACTTCTAGATGATTCTTCTGGCACATAAATAACCCCTCATTTGAGAAAGAAAAATGTGCTTAAAGAAGATCAGGGCTGATTAGTAGAATCTCCTGTTGCGCTGTCCAAGCTCGCCTCCATTCTTAAAAATCCTAGCACATTTTGTAGCGCTTGGAGACATTGACGATGAATCGCAGATTGTGATTTTCAGGCGTTTGAACGAACAAGCTTTATGGTACTTCTACTAAATATAGATCGATTAACTCTCTTATTAATGGTGTAACGCTTAAATCATCGTGTATGCATTATCCACGTAATCGGTTGAAGTCACGCAAGCAAAATGAGCCGTAAGTGCCCTCTTAAAATCATGCGTAAGGATGTCTAGCGTAATTCTCATGCACGAGAAACTCGCCTTGTCGCGCAAAGAAAATGAACGATAGCAAAAAAAAAAAAAAAAAAAAAGACGCGAAGGTTATTTTTTTTCCAGTATTTAATTTCCCATGGACGGTTGAGCTTCAGAAATCGCAAGTGGTCATTCACACCGTTTTGGCTTTCCATAGGTTAATTCCTGTATACGCAGCCAATGCTTATGCGGACAATTTGCAATAAGCGAAAGGGCCGAAGTTCCTCATTCCAGAAATATCATGAATAATGCAAACTTTGATAAGCGTATCCGGCGAAATGAGCGCCATGTATTACCTGGTTACATCAACTGAAGTCTGCCTGGACAAGTTTAGAAACAAGCTGCTGCCTTAACATGTGAACAAACGTGATTGTTTAGGGGGCTGCGTGTAGTCGCTGTAAGTGTTTTGAAGCAATTTCAATTTTTCCGTGTCTCTCACGTTGAAGCGAAAGCGCCTCTCAAGCGCAAATTTATGGCTGCGTAACTTGCTTGATTTATGACGATTTAGTGAGTGTGAAAACACGTGAAGGGCAGCATAAATGGCGCTAGAAGGTGTTTGGTATAAGAAATAAGAGTACACCGTGCAATGGGAATGTTTAATCAGGCACATTTCATTCCGTTTTCCGTTACTTTTGTGTACCAAGAGGTTTACGTAAACACTTTTCATCGGCGATTTATCCTGCGATTTTATAAAGGGACAAAGCAGCTATTAAAAAGAACTTTTGCTTGGGTAATACCCCACGAAAATATATTTTAATTGTTGCAAATTACAATAAAACACTAAATTGTGGGAAAAGTGCGCGAAAGTTGCGCAAATACCAGAAAATATCTGCCCCGCAGCCAGCTCATAACTAACCGACGCACAGTTCTTAAATCAGAGACTGAAAGCCTCAGATTTCACTCATCTATCCTGCTCCGTTATTAAGGGCAGATCACTGTCGTCGTAGCTCGTATGGTGTCACGATGTCTATGGCCACCGCCGTAATGAGTCGAAGCTGCGACATAACGGACCCAACTAGAGCTCCGTGGCTGAACGGGGTAACGCAGCAGCTTCGAAAAACGAGCGGTTTATATAGTAATAACCGTTCGAAACTTCTGAACCACTGGCACTTGGGATACATCTCCCCGTTATTTAGCGCAAAGAAAACTGCAGGCACATTCGAGGCGAAATCTGTGTAACCGGCATCCCGCGAGTTCATTGATAGTAAGCGAAAAAAAAGTGGTAGCCGAACAAAAAAATGACGCTTTCATAATGACGAAGAAAGGCTAAAACACGTGCGAGATGAAAACAGACACAGAAAGAACAGAAATCCCGCTCCAGGCAGAGGGCGCGGTATCACTTCGAAGGCGGGAAATTGGAATTGCGTTGGAGAAACCTCTGTTCAATTCATAAACAGAGGAGTGGAACAGGGAGGGGAAGAACGAGAGCTGGGGTAGCGATGAGCGGAGAACGGTGCCGCAGCCCCTCTGGAGAATCACTGGTCTGCACTTCCGACAGCTTTCACGTTGAGTGGAACTGCTTTAATTTTTTTCCAAGGTTTTCTTTCCCCTTACGCTTTTACAATTGCCATTGTATCCTGTTTGGAACTTTTTCTTGCTCTGCGCGTGCGTGTGTGTGTGCGCGTGTGTGTGTATATGTATGTGTGTGTATGCGTTTGGGGGGAGAGAAAGAGAAAGCCCGTATTTGTGGTTGTATCAATGCACCTATTAATTGCCAACACAACCAATGTCCTTATGAGTTCTTCAAAAATTAATTAACTATGAATTGGTACATGCTGGCATTGCGACAGCCACAAGCGACGAGGGTTACCAGCGTTTTCGGGCTCCCCCCTTCCCCTCCTCCCCCCCCCCCCCCATACTTCCCAAGCAGCAATGTTTTTTCGGTAGTTCTATCAAGGCGAGAAACAAAAATACTTCAAAAATTTAAGCTATTTCCGTTTAAGAGCAACGTGTAGAGCTCCCAGAGGAAGAGCGAGAGCCTTAAGGTAATGTAACTGTCAGGGTTCCGCCCTTTGTAAGGCCCAAAAGCAAATCCTGGCACCGATGCTGCTTGTTCTGGCGCTCAACACGGCTGCGTAGCCATTCCCTAAATCGGCTACACATGATCTTCGCGCTGTTTATTTTTTCCCGCCTTTAAAGTTCAGACAGCGCGCAGAGTATTTTGTTCGGCGGGCAACTTTTTATCGCTCATCTTCCAACGCATCGGGGAAGGCCCGACACGAGAGGCGCGCAAGAGGAATGCGGCACACGCCAGGCATGGGGGTCAGATGACAGAGAAGCGAAGGCAACGCCACCAAGCGACGTGATTGCATCCTGGGCGCGTTTAGAGTTGCCAAGAGACAGCGCAGGATCACCCCCATCATTGTCTGGTAGGACCTTGTGGCTTCTCCGTAACAAAGTCCGACTCAGCCAACAACTGGACAAACTGCGTAAGATGGGGGAAAGGCTCAGGCGAATCTCCAAGTCCTTGTCTCTCGGCGGTGGGGCGGGCGCTGGAGGCGACTGTGGAGGGAGGACGTAGTAATAGGTTGTTGAACAAAGTCACCGAATTGAACTGAGAGCAGGGATAGAAGAAAACGTTAACAACAATCGAAAAAAAAAAAAAAAAAGAAGCAGCAGGTCGAGGCGCGGCTTCATTCCGGATCATTTCAGTCCAGCTATTCGCGAACGCGAGGAACTTTTTCCGCTCCTCCATTTCACGTCTGTTCGCTTTTTTCTCCCTCTCTCCCGTTCACTTTTCTGCTGCCGCGATTCGATTTCTACCCCCTTCAGTCCCACGGCACTGAGTCAAGAAGCACTGGCGTGCCGCCGCATTCCGCTGGGTCGTATACTTTCTCCTTTGTTTTTCCTTATTGCTCGGTCACATGGACAGAACATGAACCCTTGTGCCCAGTACGACACCATCATCTCCTGCAATGTTCGCAACCCCCTCCCCCTTTTTATTTCGTGCACGTGCTTGACTGCGCAGCCTTTCTTTATTTTTTAGGACACGTGTAAAATTTTTGCATCGACAGTGTTTTAACGTACCTAATTTTTCACAAATGGCAGTTCGTTCAATGACCCCAAGGTTCACCCTTTGTGTAGATAGCAGAAAAATAGTGAAATGGCCCGCAGGAAGATAATCACCGGAAATCCCAATCTGCAATACGTTTTCTTTCTTGATTGAGCGCTATACCTACGATCAAGTTCTCTTGCGAGGGCCCGTCGCAAAACGTGCGACATTCGCATGCTAAGAGGAAAGACTTAGATGTCTCATCAAACGCGAGAAGTGACCGTAAATGCCGCCAGTGTCAATCGAATGGCACCAAAATGGCCGCCGCTGTAAAGAGAAAGTAAATATATAAAAACACATTTGGGTTTGTATGCAACTTCGACCCTGGTCGCCGGCGCAGAAGCCAAGCGCGCTAACCACAGCGCTGACCTGCACCGTACCCAAACGGAACATGAATAAGCCTGATGTATGCCCCGTGACACGTGAGTGCAAAGGCACATGTGTAGAACAGGTGCGGGGGGATGAGAGCTCTCACTGAGGCGACGCCACCTCGTGAATTACGAACAGTCGGCCTTCCGGGGCAGTTGGCGTTCATAAACCAAGAAACGAAATTCAAGAAAGAGACGCAAACACGATGCAGCAGTAGAGAACTGAGATTTAATTATGCTCCAACCAATACATAGACAAAAACCCGACGTTTCGAAGCCCGCTCGGCTTCTTCTTCAGCAGTAGAGAAGTCTCTGTAATCGCTGTTTTTCGCCTTCAAATCACGTGAGCAGACTCGAGTGCCCCGACAGTTTTCTTTCGAAGACCTTATCAGTACGTCCCAAATATTTATTCACACGCAACCCTTATGTTCCACATGAAGCGACAATTAGGACGTTGTGAGCAGTAGATGGCCCCAAACCTCTACTTGTGAAATTATATTTTAGCCACCTAGAGACAGTAATCAGAGTGCAGATTCCTGAGAGAGAGAGAGAGAGAGAGAGAGAGAGAGAGAGATAAACGTTTATTGGCATAAAAGACTAGCTAGGATTTGGTCCTTGCCGGTCCGAGGTGGTAGGTCTCCTCAGTTCAGGAAACTTCTGGCGGTGCCTGCCCTCTTCACCCGGTTCAGATTCTTCTGGTTCTCCGGATACTCGTAGACGAGCAGTGCCTCCCACGTTTCAGCAATGTCTTGTTCACCGGTTGTATGGGCGCTTGCATTGTCTTGTGGTGCGGCAGTCAATGTTGTTGAGGATACTTGGCTATCCACAGGTAAGTCAGGACGATGGTCTTTGCAAGGGCACTCCAGCATCATGTGTGCCAAAGTGTCGGGTATGTCGCAGTAAGGGCAGAGACATGAAAATTGCGTGGGGTAGATGCGGTTCATGATTATTTCGTGTATGTACGTGTTGGTTTGGAGGTGACGAAAGATTACGCTTTCTTCCTTGGTGAGATCGGGGTGTGGTGGGGATATCTCCTCCGCTCAAGTCGGTAGTGCGGAAGTATGGCCCTTTAGGTGATGGGTACGTCTGCTGCGCCCGTTGCAGCATGGATGTTGGGTGGCAGGAAGACCCGGCTGGTATGCTCTCGGTCTGCAGCGTGCCCTGCCTCCTTTCTCGCCATCCCTTCATTCCCCGGGATCCAGGTGACGTAGGTGTCGGGAAGTTGGGGGCGCGCCTTTAAGATTTCAAGAGCCGTCGCGGACACGCGTCCTTTTTGGAAGTTCCGACATGCCGCTTGGGAGTCGGTGAATATCAGTGCTCGGTCGCTGCAGGTCGTCATTGCCAAGGCGATGGCTGCTTCTTCCTCCGTTTCGGGGTTACAAGCCCGTATTGGTGCCGACGTCAGTTGCCTGCCTCCTTGGTCCGTGACGCTTATTGCGAAACCAGTGTGGTCTGGGTATCGAGCAGCGTCTGTTTATCTGGTGTCAGGATGTTTTGCGTATTTTTGGAGAGAGCGAGATAAAACTTTATTTTAACCAACAGTTACGGCAGCTTGGTGGCCGAAGACCGCACTACTTCGGCGACTGTAGCTGCCCGACCCGTGAGTGACTTCTGGAGATCCAGGCTTGAGCGTCCCAGCGCTGCTTCCCACTGGTCGAGGGAGGTGATGAGAGGGAAGGGATCGTACTTGCAGGCCCACATGTAGTGATGTAATGTGGCCCGTTCTCCGCCGTGCTCGCAGAGTGTGGTGGGGTACACTGAGAGGTGTATGTGAGGAAGTACGGCTAAACAGGGGAGGGATTCAGTTTGAAGCTGACGCCAAAGGCGTTGCTCTTCCACTGATAGGGATGGGTGGGCGGGAGGGTATTGCGGCGGGAGACGCGGTAATTTTCTGGGATTTCTCTGTACGTGAGTGAACTATCACGGGTTGATCTGGCTCCATGAGAGGCACGGAGGAGTGTCTTCGATTTTGCTTGTCTTCTTTCTTTGTGGTAAGTGGGATGCATGTTACGCGGTATGCGTGCTCTACAGATTGTCTTTCAGAGTTCCGATGGTAGTCTCGCTTTTTCGTCGCTATCCGCGATGTAGGTTTCCCTGTAATTGAGATGGAGTACTTCTTTGGGTGTAGGAGTGAGTTTGAGGCGTTCGAGTTGGCTGGCTTTGTGGGCTTCGACCGCCTCCTCCCAGGTATTATGTACGCCTAATTTTAGCAGCTTGTCGGTGGATGCCACGAAAGGAAGGCCTATAGCAGTCTTGGTTACTTTCCTGATATTTATGTTCAATTTTTTTTTCAATTTTTCTTAAGGCTAAAAGTAATTTGAGAATTTTCACGGGAACAACCCGGACGCGGTAGGAGTTGCAATTGAGTACAGCCTACATTGCGAGCTTTATGTTTAGAACTCCCCATCAGCAACCCCTCTTCCACAGACCTCTCTATATTCGTAACCCGAACCTCGAGAACCTCGTCAAAAGTATTGGGTACACTGAAGTGACTACCAGGTCACACCAATTTACAATGTGCGTTTGTGTCATGTTACTACGCGTCCGTTTATTGCTTTGCTACATTAGGTTCATTAAAGAACCTGTACACATGCTTCAGACGCGTCTCCTTTTGAAACATAACCGCGATGCCTGGCAGAAGCACTACTGCATCTAAAGAACAACAAGACGCAAAAGCTAAATAGCGACCACCGTATAGGGGAAACCAGCTCGGCAACAAGTGGTGCCCTAGTAGTTTATTTTAAGGGTAAACGCTACAGCGCCACGTTTTCCCTGAGGATACTTAAAAATATGGTTACTTTGTCGTTGATCGCTCCTTGCGCATGCGCTGATAACCCTGGCAGAAAGCATCATAAATGTGAGACAACTGTAACAGACAGATCAGCCTAAGGTATGTGTATTCGTTAAATTCGTAAACAAGGGGCGGAAGTTAGGAAATTTCGGTGATGGCCTCCGAGTGTTTGGGGCAATTTTCATCGACGAAAAAAAGTCCCAGGTAGTTACGGGATTCCGGGCTGCGTGTTCTTTTTTCTAAAAAAAAGAATTTTGGGGCGAGTGCACGCGGTAACACTCAGGCGCATTGCGTGGTGAAATGGCAGAGAAATTGCGAATGAGGTGCAAATAAATGACGACCTTAAGGGTGCTCTCCGGGTTCGGCTAAGTTTTATATTTTCCCCCGCATTTTCTAAAAGCACCCTTAGCGAAGGGAGGCTATTTTCGTTTCCAAGAGTCTCTTTCCTACTTTTTTCCTCCTTGCACTGCAAGCGCGAACTAAATGCTGCCAATAATTCACCTGCACCTAAGCGCACGCCACAAAAAACAGCGGCGTTAAACGCTTCAAGAAGGGCCACCTTCTTTTTGAAAGAATTCTACGTTTCTTCACGCGGGGGAAATTTGTTTTTTTTTTTTAATACCACAACAACAGACCGGGATAAAACGCGAATTAAATTGTTTTGCAGCACGGAAAAAGCGCGACGAAGCTGCCGTGCTTAGATAACGCTCGCCCGCCGCATAATAAGGGTCCCGAGAAAAAAAAAGGGCCGGCTATAAGTGCCTCATCAAAACGAAAGCAAACGTACCACACTTTTCACGTGCGGGGCGCTCTCAAAAAAACTGCGCGGGAAAGCGGGAAGCGCGCGCTGGTGATTGCGCGATGCGATGTCTTGTATCAGCGTAAAGAAACAATGAATTTTCTAATCGAGCACCGTAGTGAGTGCATTATCGGTAGATGGGCCGCACTTTATCATCCAGCCCTTCCTTCCATCTCTTCCTTGGTAATTCTCGCCTGCACGTTGAAAAAGGCAAACTACGTGGTGTTGAATTGAATAAATAAAAAAAAAAAACGAGATTTAAAACGTGGAACTAAGCACAATACGCTACGAGGAACGTTTGAATCGGCCATTGAACGGCCTCCTGCTGCCACCGACAAGGAACGGTAATCACCGACGCGTAATTTCCCCACAAACGGGGACCTAATCACGCACACTTTCGCCGTGGACGAGATCATGGAGTAGCACGCCCAGCGACGAGGACGGCAAACGGAGTCCCTGAGCCTCCTCGCAAACCTCTCGCCAGAAGTTGAAGGGCGTCAGAAGGAGGGTTATTAGTCCACTCTTTCGAGCGCACATGGACGAAAATTTGGCCCGCGTTGCCTGGTTTCCTTCAACACGAAGTGCGGCGTTCAGTTTTCGAGCGTGAAGGAATCGTGTCGGAGGAAGCTTGGAATGGAGAGATCGAGAGGGGGGGTAATCGCGCTGGTCGTAGTCTCGCTAAACGAACAGGCGACATTTGCGTGGTTTTGAAAGCGCTGTCATCATCTCCCGATTTTTTTTTCTTCTTTTAATAGCGTTCAAATGTTTAGCGGAGTTTTTTTAAACGCGGCGACTAAGCTGCGGTCCGACGGTTGTATTAGCACACCACTAAGGGGACTTCCACCGACGTTTCCATGCGAACCGTCGCGTTTGGCACCACGTAACTTGCACTTGCGCAACGGAACGTAATGTAAGGTAGTCTAACCCAACCTAAACTAGCGTACATAACCCAATCGTTTAAAACACAGGAAACTAACCAAATCCATCAAAACTGTAACTGAAGCTGAAACTTAAATTAAAGAACTGTCAAATAAAGTCCTCTCTCTGTCACCCTGTCAAGCCCAAGACTTGAACCACTGCCCGTCGTGTCACAAAGCTATGACTGAACCTCTTCCCACTATGGCATCTTTATTGCATGAAAAACTACCCCTCAAAGATATAAAATCGCAGGTTATCTAGAATAGTAGCACAGAAAAAGTAGGGTGAGTGGTACATACTTTTAAAAGTCAGGCAGACATACACACGCTTTGAGGAGGTGCAACCATCCCGGCGGATGTGGTTGAGCGGCGCAGACACAATGCACTAGCGCACATTGTTCGCGAAAAATTGACTTCGTGCATCCTCCTCGTTGCCGTAGGTCATGGGGCGCGTCAGTGGCTGAACATTGCAGTCAACACAAAAGAATAGTAGGGCACAGAACAGTTTTTGGTCACTGACAGAATCGAATAATTCATGGGGTGGTGTCTATATGTTTGTTAGGAGTCCGCTGTAAGGCGTCAAAAAAACAAAAAAAAAACAGCCTCCTGGCACAAAAAAAATCAAGGGTCAATCATCTCGGGTTGGTTGCACAAGCGGGTGGCAGATGCCGCGATCCGTCACAGCCTTCCAAATAGCCATACATTTGGCAACGTGCTGGAGCGTCGTCGGGGAGCGCTTTTGACACTGCAATTTTTTTTAAGCAAACGTGAACGAAAACTGTCTGTTTCACATCCCAACCATTGAGACATAGCAAAACTGACTCGTGAGAGGTGGTAAGCAGGATTGTGCGCTATGAAAGGATGTGACACGTGTAGGGTTTTGCCTGTTCATGTAAAGTAAAGGAGCAGCAGCGGATAATTGTGTGAACCTTAGTAAAAAGGCGCACTCATTCAAAACAGACTTTGTCGTGCTGACAAAGCCTGGGGAGGGCAGAATACGTTCAGCGCAGGCTCACGGCACTTCAATATTATTAGGCAAGTCATTTTCACATTCTTGAAGGCCTTGTCAAAACTGAAATTGAAGGCCTTGTCAAAACTGGATCGAGAAATTTTTGAAGAACCGAAGAGTATGTACGTGCACCAGCCAAGGCGACAGCCAACGTCACGCAGTGAAACGCGGGGTTTCTCAGGGAAGCGTGCTAAGTCCACGGTTGTATAATGTTCTAATGGCGAAGTTGCCAGCCTTGCTTTCCCAGAAGCTGCACGTAACCACATACGCTGATGACATTTGCATTTGGTGCAGCGGGGCTTGCTACTTGTCGATTCAAGCTGACCTCCAAGCCGGCATTGACAGCATTGAGAAGTTTTTTACGCGCGCGAGGGATGGATGTCTCTCCAGCAAAATCAGCGGTTCTAGCTTTCACGCTAAAGAAGCTGCGTGGATTACAGCTCACCACGGGCGGTCAGGAGATCCCTCGAGAGAAGTGTCACAAGTTCCTTGGTATATACATTGACACATAGCTCACATTGTGCCCACATACTGTAACGAAGCCAAAAACAACGCAGTTGACTTCAAGGAAAACAAGTTTATTGGAGCGAACTCGTGCTCCCCTAACAACTCAAAGAGTACACATGCGGCGAAGCAGTAGTCAGCAAAGTGACGTGCGCAAGCGAGCGTCGGCGATTCGAATGCCGCGGCGTCTGCTCTGCAGGCTTTTATCTTTCGGCGCAAGTGTTTCTGGAACCGTCGATTTACATCCAGAACATTGAAAATCAGAGAAGATTATTCTGGGCTAGTGACGTTAAGATTAAACAGTCTGCTTATCTGAATGAGATAGCCCGTGCAGCATAAAAATAAAGAATCGAAGACGCGCTTCGCTTTCGACACAGATAACAGACCCGGGCGTGGCCGGGCAGTAAAAACAAACAATAAATAAACAAACCCATTCATGCTTCGCGGCATTACCGCCCCCCCCCCCCTCTAAGTGCATCGACCCGATGCTAAAATAAAAGACAGTCCGGACAGGCCACAAAAAAAGTCCGTCATCTTGCATAGTAAGGTTTCAAGCGAACCACGTGGACGACTTCGGGCCGCGTGCGTCGTCGTGATGTTCTGGAATCACCATCGGGGATCACCTCGTAGGTAAGTTGGCCGACACGTCGTAGAATCTGGTAGGGTCCGAATTACCGTCGCAGAAGCTTCTCACTGAGTCTGCGTCGTCGGATGGGAGTCCAAACCCAAACACGATCCCCTGGGTGGTACTCGGCGTCTCTGCGTCGGAGGTTGTAGCGCCCGGCATCCGCCAGCTGCTGGTCCGTTGTACGAACTCGAGCTAGCTGGCGGGCCTCCTCCGCAGGCTGAAGGTATCCTAGGACGTCGAGGTCGAGGTCGTCGTCTTCTACACCCGGAAACATGGCGTGAAACATCGCAGTCGGTCGTCTTCCGTAGACAAGCTCGAACGGCGTCATCTGCGTAGTTTCCAGGATAGCCGTGTTTTACTCAAACGTGACATGCGGGAGCACTTCGTCCCAGGTCTTTTGTTCAACGTCGACGTACATTGACAGCATATCCGCGATTGTCTTGTTCAGACGTTCTGTTAGTCCGTTCGTTTGGGGGTGGTACGCCGTCGTCCTTCGGTGATCCGTGTTGCTGTAGCGTAATATTCCTTGCATCAGCTCCGCAGTAAAGGCCGTTCCGCAGTCCGTGATTAGGTCTTCCGTGGCTCCATGTCGCAGCACAACTAGGCTTATGGAGAACTTTGCGACTTCTTGTGCAGTCCCCCTCAGAAGAGCGGCGGTCTCTGAGTAGCGCGTCATGTAGTCTGTCGCTACGACAATTCACTTGTTCTCGGATCGGGATGTAGGGAACGGGCCCAGAAGGTCAATTCCAATCTGTTGGAAGGGCCTCGATGGGACGGGGATCGGCTGCAGAAGTCCGGCGGGTCTCGTCGGTGGCGTTTTTCGTCGCTGGCAGTCACGGCAGCTCCGGACGTAGTGGGTGACGTCGGATGTAAGGCGGGGCCAGTGGTACTTCACCTTGATTTTTCCAATTGTGCGGGCTGTGCCGAGATTTTCCGGAAGACAGGTCATCGTGGCACGCTTCCAAAATTTCGTCACGAAGGTCTGCGGGGATGACAAGAAGATAATTCGTTCTCGTTTCGCGCTGAAATTCTTCTTCACGAGAACGGAGTTTTTCAGGCTGAATGCTGGTAGGTTGCGCTTGAAGGTCCTAGGCACTGCGACGTTGCATCCTTCGAGGTAGTCTATTATGACGGGTAAGTCGGTGTCGGCACGCTGCTGGGAGGCTAGGTCGCTCTCCGTCACGAATCCGAAGAAGGCGTTGTCTTCGTCAGAGTCTTGTGGTGGTGGGTTGACGGGAGCGCGGGACAGGCAGTCGGCGTGCGAGTGTTTCCTGCCGGATTTATAGACGATTGTAACGCCGAACTCTTGCAGGCGCAAGCTCCACCGCCCAAGACTCCCAGAGGGGTCCTTCAAATTTCCGAGCCAACACAGCGCATGGTGATCTGTAACAACCTTGAATGGTCTACCATACACGTATGGGCGAAATTTTGAAATCGCCCATATAATAGCGAGGCACTCTTTTTCAGACGCTGAGTAGTTTTTCTCCTCCTTCGACAGACCACGGCTGGCATAGGCGATTACCTTTTCGTAACCGCTTTGCTTTTGGACGAGGACGGCACCCAAACCTATATCACTGGCATCCGTGTGCATTTCTGTTTCGGCACTTTCAACGAAATGAGCGACGAAAACGCCGAAAACGCCCTAACAACTCAAAGAATACACATGCGGCGAAGCAGTAGTCAGCAAAGTGACGTGCGCAAGCGAGCGTCGGGGATTCGAATGCCGCGGCGTCTGCTCTGCAGGCTTTTATCTTTCGGCGCAAGCGTTTCTGGAATCGTCGATTTACATCCAGAACATTGTAGATCGAAGAAGATTATTCTGGGCTAGTGACGTTAGGGCGAATGAGATAGCCCTTGCGGCATAAAAAATATAGAATGGAAGATGCGCTTCTTTTGGGACACAGATGACATACCCGGGCGTGGCCGGGCAGTAAAAACAAACAATAAATAAACAAACCCATACATGGTTCGCGGCAATAGTGATTATTTGCAGTAAAGGGCACCACATGTAGTCCACGTTTTGCTTTGCCTCGGAGGCACCTTGTTGGGTTGTTCGTCCGATTCTACGCTTCGACTGCATGCCGCACTTCTCCGTCAGGCCGTACGATACTCTATACCTGTTCTTCATGGCTTGTAAAATTTTCAAGAGCAGCGACTACAAGCATTTCTAACAAGAGGCCTCTGTCTCTGCCTCGGAGTGCCCAGGCCAACGTCAGGAAATATGGTTCTCGCTGGTGCAAGAGAGCCACCTGTAAATGCGTTGGGAGTGCGGCAGGTGCGCCGCCATTACCTGCGCCTAACTACGCATCATGATTCGCACCCTTTGGGTCCCCGCCTTAAACACCGTTTAGCGTCAAAGGTTCATAGGGCCATCTTTGGTGATATTATGGCCCCGCCCCTTGTGTCTCAATGACAACACAGCGCTGGGTTGCCTCCGTGGACTGTTCCCTGAATTGACACCAATGCTGACTTGCCCGGGATGCCCAAAAAATATCTATATCTACAGTGACAGCAATGCAGATGACGCTCAATTACATGCGTGAATATTATGCTGATTATGTGCATATGTACCCTGATGGATCGTCGACAACCACCTCGACGTCGTCAGCTTTCACAATACCGAGCCTCCAGATTGATCAGGGTGCCAAGGTCTCGCCATCCACATTGTCGACGGCTTAAGAGATTTACGCTATATACATTGAAGTCAAATTTATCGCTACCATGGCACAATTCACAGATTCAAAAGCGGCTCTTCAAGCTCCAAATCCAATTTCGGCTTGCACTTACAACAATCCCTTGTAAAGACGCATCTGTGATGTGATGGCAACTGAACTAGCAAGAACTACGGGAACAATATTTTAGTGGATTCCCGGGCATACTGGAATAAGTGGAAATTCACGAGCTGACAATCTAGCCGCAACCGCTCACTCAAATTCTACGTGTAGCACAGTGCCTTTTACCAGAGGTGATGTGACAAATTTTTTTAAACAACTGAGGGCGCACATTGCTTTGGAAACCAGGTTGACCGATAAATTTCGTTTACCCCTGTTACACCAAGTGGACCAGCCCATTGCATACCCGTGTGCGCGTCATCTTGGTCGTTCGGTTGACCCATTATTACATCGCCCTCATCTTGACGTGGTCTGCGCCAAGAAATGCCTTTATCGCACTCGATTTGCTGGTGGCACATACTGTTTTTGTGGACACCAAACTGAAGAAGTACGTCATATCCTGCTTGAGTGCTCTCTATGTGCGACTGAGTGGAAAAAAACTGCGACACTGAGTTGCCTACGAGCTCTTTTACGCTCTTCTACCGCGGAGTTCTCACAAATTTCGGCAGGTAAAACAACACATTCTGCGTTAAAATAGCAGACCAGGAGGGCATAAACAAATTCAACTTCCCAATTGCACGTCTCCCAAAGGGCATATTTATGGCGACTACGAGTTATCAAAAACGGCGTGCGCTGTTTAGGTGGACAATGGTTTCTGAACACACGCAGCCACAGTTAACAAGCACAACAAGTCAGCTGCGAAATGCGCATTTCAAGGCTCCGGCTACTTCGTTCCATTCTTTCCTTGTGATGCGTGATAAAATTGGCGTATATGGCAAAGATCCCCTGGTGGTCAAATCATATTCCTAGCCGTCCACCTACGGCGCGGCTCGTAGCTGTAGTGTAGCCCAAACGCGTAAGGCCGATATTTAGTTTAAAGTTGCCCGCGGAGCGAGCCAACTTCGGTGCGTCGTATCCTTCACTAACCTCATCTAACTCAGGCCGAACTATGAAGCTACAAGACTGACAGGACTGACTTTTCTGGCTTCCACAAAGGTCTCTCTTCTTCGTTTGCATGCTCATGCAAGCAAGGCGGTTAAAGGAGCCATGAAGAGAAAACAAAAGTTGGTTTTATTCGAAAGATTAGGTGTTTCATAGTACCCCAAGCGCTTTCCCGGAAGCAAATGATGCTTTATTCACTGAGAAATAAAGCAATTTAAGCCAAAATTTTAAATCTCCCGCTAAAATTGAACATTCCGTGACGTCTACAATGGCGTCATAGAGCCGGTCCATGAAACAGATACTTAGTATGTCGACTCCATATAGCACCCACACGCGGGAGTCGATCGAGACGGCGGCCATTTTAAAAATACTAGTAAAACCTAGTGCACCCGCAGCCCTAGTCATGGAATCGCCTGATCCGGAGAACAAAACTCTCGCCGAGGAGCTCGGGCTTGCATTTAACAACCTCACACCACAAAAACGCTCAATGCTTCTAAGTGCACGAGCGGCAAGAGTTGTGGGATACGCGCGGTGGACGGGAAAGCGACCATTCCGCGATAGCCACAACAGACGAACGCCCAGCCGTCGGCACCGCTGCCTCGTCAGCCCCGTCGCGACGGACGAATATAGACTGGTACGTATGTGCCGTATTTTGATTACGGTTAATAATAGTTCAATTTCAGTAGCAGTATCACTTATGCCAGTTGGCCGGTGTCGTGTATGGAAAGCCGTTCGAAAGTACTCGAACAAACTGAAGTTTTCAGTGGTTGTAAACTGGAAACGAGCTCGTAACGACAGCAGCAAGCCAACACCATTCGAAACTTACGCGACGACTGGCACTATCTTGTCGCTTCTTGCTGTTCCTTACTCCCCTCGTTTCTATTTTTACCTTTGCTGGTTGGCGATATGACGGCCAACCTCCTGTGAAGGGATTACGATACGAAGCAAGGTCGCGGCTGGTCGTGCTGGAACGGTTCGTTCCAGCACGACCAGAACGGGCTGGAACGGGCTGGAACGGGCACACGCTTGCGAGTTCGTTCGGACCTTCAACCGTTTACTCCACCGTTCTTTGTCATAAAAAGAATGTGCAGTATGTTTCACGGGCATTTAGCTCGCTATGCAAACTGTAAGCCCTGCCTAACATGCGTTTTCTTTTGCCGGCCTCCGCCAATCGCAGAGCATTCCCAAGTGAAATCACAGGTTCTGTTGCGGAAAATGAGCTGGTGGGTCGCATGGTCATTTCCTTTTTTCCTAATTATGTAGCTTATTTGAGCGAAGTTTGCGTTATAAGTGGTGTCGTTATGGTTCTAACGAGGCAATCTTTCGAATGAATCAAACTTGTGTTTTCTCTTCATGGCTCCCTTAAATAAAAGCCGGAAATTCTAACCATGCAGGAGCCCACTTCCAAATTCTGCGCATTGGGAAGGGAAATAAAGGGTTGGCGACACAACGGAAGGGGAAAGAAGGAAATGCGTGGCTTTGCGAGGCGTTCCTCCAATTTGCTTAGCTCGGCTACGGAGTTTCCAAAAACTCTCAAAGATTTTTTGCTCGAGCTTTCCAGTACATCGAAACTTTTCTCTACTGCATAAATAAATTAGGCGGGGTTATTCCTTTGGAGGACAGCTCCACCGTGTCTTTTTTGGCGCCCGTCTGAACTGTGGCGTCGTGGAGAACTCGCCTCCCACATCACATTCGTACCGGCTACCAACGAGCACTTTGGAACGATAAATAAATGTTTCTGCGTCGAGCTATGGGGCACAAGTTTGGGCACCCAGCCGCTGGGGGTGAGTCCCTAGTCCAGGACGCATTTCCATCTTGATGATAGCGATAACGGCAGCAAAATTAAAAAAGAAGTTGGCGCAGCTTACACTAGCGGTGCTAGGCTGGGTAAACAGCCGAGATGAGAGTCGACCTAGCTTCTTCAGGTTTTGCTAAGTTTTGCTAGGCTTTCACAAGCTTGGTTAGGCTTTGCGATGTTTTTGCTAGGCTGGGGTAGGTTCGAGGGTGAGGTCAGGTTTTGGCGGAATTAACAAGGCCGTTCCCGTCGGTCCCCCACACTGACAGGGGATCCCAGGGGGGAAGGAGCTAGGCGGACCCCCAGCTCCGCTGTTTCTCCAGCCTTGCACCACTAGTACAAGCTGCGCCTAAAGAAGCAACTAAAGAAACACTATCACTTGTAAAATGGTATAGTATGGGGTGCACATACGCATATGTCCCTTGTGCCCGCACTCGAGCAAGCGCGAAAGCCGGCTTCGCAGTTACAATACCCTATTTGCGGTGGTGTACCCTTTAAAAGCCGCGCAGTTTTTCTTCGAGGTATTTTTTTTGCTAACGCCACTGGATCAAGCTCAAGCTTAAACAAATCCGCTGTTGAAAGGACAAAAGCTGAGACTTTGCTTTATAAATTGCTATTTCATTCAACGGTGCCTGAAAAATTCGATTGAATCTGACCCAGCTACCAGTAGTTTGATTTCACAATTTCCTTCCCAGTTTTGGTGTGATGTTCTATATTCTCTCCATATTCCAACCTGTCACACCAAACCAGACGTAAAAAACTTTGGCTATGAGTAAATAAGTCATGTGTATATAAGTAGTATTGAGCGATTTGGGAGTACTGAGATCCTGCTGCTTCTACTAAACGGTCAACGTCAAGCGCACGTCTGCTTTTTTTTTTTTTTTTTTAAGCGGAAACTCTGTTTTAGGCGGGATCCGATTAACCAGATGCAACAGCGCACCGGCAGGGCGCCTATTTATAGAGGAGTGAACGACAAACGGCGGGGCACAGCGTTTAAAGCGAGTCGCCGTTTCGTAATGCAAAAGCTTAAGCGCTGCTCCGACGGCGTGCCCCGGCCGGCGGTTTCGTGATGAGGAGGCATTGCTTACCCTCTTCCGAAATGGTTCGCTTCTGCGCGCTGCGGCGCTGACAGGGAGGTAGCAGGGAATACGCGCCCGACGGCCCAGTAGGACGGCCGGGAACGCAATCACGGAGCTCCAACCGGGACGCGCGTGGCTGCGCGCACGCCAGGATGAAGAAGCGCAGCACGCACGCCGGAGGAGGAGGAGCGGGAAGAGATAGCAAAGCTTGATGAGCACGACAAAACAAAACAAAAAAAAAACAAGAAAAAAGAAAGAGGTTGATGCCGTGACGAAACCAGCAGAATATACATACACTCTTTCCATGCGCGCACACACGCATAAAAAAGAATTGTGGCATCTTGCACAAGTGGTGGAAGAGTGGAGAAACAACAGAGTTGGTGGCCCCTCTCTCTTCGTCGGAGACCCGGCTGTTGTACCTCGCATGAATTTCCGAATTTGCCGCTGAAAGTTCCCCATGACTGGCGGGCAGGCTTTCACATCTCTCCCATAGTGCACCGCGTTAGCACGTGCTAGAACCGACGGCAACCGGCTTCGCGAACTCGGCGTCTGTAGCGGTGACTCGGCGTCTGTGCTCCCCACTTCAGGCGCGGATGCACGTGAACTGGCGAGGGAAACAGCACGTCAGAGGTCACGCCACGAATGCTGGGCAGGGTGTTCTCACAGGTAGACCTGCCTGACGCCGGCCGCTCCTCACGGGGCGCACGCTGAAGTGCGCTCGGTATTTTCTTGGAATGTTTTTTTCTGTTAATGCTGGACGTTGGAAGTAAATGCTTAAAACAGCTCTGCTATTAAAACAAACGGCAGGAAGTTTACACTCGATGATTAGCAAAGATGTTTCTGTTCAGTTCTTGCCAATGAGTGTGGCATTTTGACCGGAAACTTGCGTCGGTTGTAGATCACCAGCTCAACCATGACCCGTCAGGAGCTACAGGAGTCGGTGATTAGCAGCTAACAAAATAAAACCATAGAAATTCCAGTCGGACTCGTGAAATACGAAGATGAACTTTCCTGCTGAGTAAGCCTGCACGCAAGGGTACGAGTAAGCATGCAGAGTAGACGCGATGACTATAGCCCGGTACACGCGCAGCTTTTGTCCATTTTCGGCCATATTCTCCTTCCCTCCTGTGAATGTGTGCCAAGTGTTATAGTACGCTTGCTAAGAGCTTTGGACAGTTTTGTTTTTGTCACGTCTGATAGCCCTTCAGATCTTTCCAGCAACCAAATGGCGTACGCATTCTTTATCATCTCCCACGTGGAGTGTGCCGTATGGGGATGTGGGTATGGAGCAGTTTTCTTTCCCGAACAGCACGTGAGCCTTCAGTTATAACCTCTCAATTGTGGTCTTTGTTATAATCCTTCATTAGTGAAGAAAAGGTCACGCAAACAGGGAAGAAAACGGGTAAAGGGGACGAGCGGCAGAGAAAAGTAGCCGGGTAGTAAAAAGGCTGAGTCTAGGAAGTCCATAGAAGAGATCACTCCAGTGAGCAAGCCAGGGTAGGGTGGGGAACGAATAAATTTGTGTTTAAGCACCGGAAGTTGTGCTCGCGCAAGAGCAAATAACTGGTGACCTGGAGTTATGACTCTTTCCGATCCGGCGGCGCCTGAGTTCTATCCCAAGTGCTGACATATGCGTTTTACCACAAAGATACGTGCTAAAAATGCTAGCAATCGCGCGGGTGAACATACAAGCATGTACATACTGCCCCAACTCAATTGAATCCGAAACACCCCTTAAGTAAAGCTTCCAACGGAACGCCATTGTGAAAACAGGTGTACATTTTTCGCTGTGCCAAAGGACGGACTTCCCCGGTCGTTACGTGTGATGGGCTTGTGTGCCCTGCTTGAATTAAACGTACCTACAAGAAAAAATGTACCAGTAGCAAAAAAAAAAAAAAGAAGCCGAAGCATACACCGCACTACGCCACTTCCATGTGCTTACTTTGGTATCCTCCTTCAAGGGGGGCTACTTCGTTACTGCGCTCCCATCAAGCCGGTCTAATGGTCTTACTATCTACCAACTATAGCCAGGTCCGAACAATGTTGTTCCCTTCACATTTTCTGTAACAAAAAAAAAAAAAAAAAACTGGCATGGAGCGCGAGGCAGCACTGGACATTTAGAAATGTTGTCCAAAGGGTTGAGAAACGCCTATAGCACGAGGCAACCGGAGAGGCACGTATACAACGCACATGCACTACTCATGATTAATCTTTATAGACAGCCGCCACTGTGCGCTAGTCTGCAAGTATGAGAAAGCTGCAAATTATGTGCACAGGTTAGCTGGGCCTCAATCGGCCGGTTTTTGCTAAACTTTATTCCGAGGTGTATCTTTACGACTCTCTCCTCTTGCCTTTTCCCTTGATGCGTTTTAACGGGTAGCATTTTTTGCCGAGTACCCCCACAGCCAGGACCATGTAACGCCCTGCATTTCCACAATAATGCAGATATCACGAAAGTTTCAAATGTAATCGCTATAATAGCGTAAATGGAGATACTCGGTGGAAAACAATTTTGAAAAACTAAGAAAATAAGAAAAATTAAAATAATTACGGGGAATGGCGAACCGTGTAACGCCCTGCATTTCCACAATGATGAAGATTTCGCGAAACTTTCACGTGCAATCGTTAAAATAGCGTAATTGGAGATAATTGGTCGGACAGGATTTCAAAAAACAAAAAATCGGGCTGAAAAAAACTGACGCTCAAGACAAGCGGCCCAAGAATGCTACGCATTAGTAGATAATTCTCCTAATTTCTACATAATTTTTATACCTTTGGCAGCAATGGATGAACTGGGACAACAAATGCCGCTTTTACGAATTAGGAAAAGCCGAGTATACTGAACGCACGGGGCTAGTATTTATGCGTAATATTGCTACCATCACGCGTCTCCAACCGCAGGCAAGCGCCGAGTTATGCAGTGTTTTCCGCGCACAACCTTTTACTGCATCCAACCCTAACTAGAACTCTGTCTCGGGCTATAGAGCTTTCATGTTTGCTTTTGACGCACAGTGCACCATTACCCATTGCCACAATGTCAAAGGATCTACGTACTATAGGGCTTCCAATCGATCCCGCTTAGAGCAGCGCACGAAAGCAGAGTGCCGGTTTCGGTACATTTGAAAGATCGCCACGTCAAAAGAATAATTCAGCCAATTAAGAATTATCCGATTATCAAGTAATGAAAACACACGAAAGCATGCCGACTCGCCACCTATACCTATCTACACTGCCCTATATATCTTTACAGAAAGCTTTCTTCGGGAACCAAGTTCCTTCTTAAGCATTTATTCACAAAGCTTCCTTTAAGAACGTAATTATGCGATTGCAGGTATGTCTCCGGTTCGGTTTGATCGCACCCGTTTGATGCTAGCGTAGCATTAACACGCTGATTAACACGCTGATTAACAGCATTAACACGCTGCGGACGTTGTGTACAGATAAATATGAACATTTCTCTATATCTGGGCGGTTCTTTTACCGGGTACAACGCCATCGGGAGCCGGAACAAATTAAATAGGGTTCTGCGTGGGTAGTTCTTTCAAATAAAAGAAAAATGTGTGTTATCTTTATGGTCACTCAACTGAATGGCTGAAGTTCATAAGTTTCATTTACTGGCAACGAAAAGCGTGCAGGTCTCTGGTTTTTGAGCCGATACTTATTGTTTGCTACATTCAGAACGCGAACGCTCTTTCCGGACAGGTACTCCTAAAATGTCTGGGAGTTATTCATTGCCGTTTATTTGGGTTTGGGACTTGTTTTTTTTTTTTTTTTCTGATCACATACGTAGGGGTAAATTTATGTTCTCTACACGAAAACCTTTCTCACAATCCTTGGCGCAATCGTAATCTATCTCCGCATCTAAGATTTTGTGTTTCTTATATTGTTGTAAATCCCCCCCAAATACATGCGATCCCGAGTAACAGCGCAAATAATTGCATTATACCGCAGCACAACGCGCTGAGAAAAACTCCGCCGTGTGCTTTAGCGCCCTCCGCGCGCGCATGCAATAAAAGCGCAATCAGCCGTTACGCTCCCACGGCAATTGTCAATGATTATTTGGTCCCGCTCTTGCCGGGGCGAGTGCATTTCGAAGCGGACGCAAACAACGCTATCTAATATCTCGTTCCTGTCTTAGATTCGAAAATTGGAACGTGCCTTCGGAAAGAAAAAGGAAAGGCGACAAAGAAAGCGGGGCGTTTACGAAACCGAATCACACGAAATGGAGCCACGCTTACGCCTAGCGAGGGCGCACACACGGCTACGTGGAGTCGACGCTCACCGATAAGCAATTTGGTTCCCTCGCCCGCAGCATTCCTCTTCCAAACCTTTAACGTTTTCTCGCTATTGTTGTCTACCTCGCCGCGTTGTTTCATTTTCTTTTTTGAAATTAGGAAAACGTTTTATTTTTTAGTCAGCTCTGCTCCGAGCGCATTCGCATATACATCCATATACCGCGCGACGACTTGCCGCGGGTTGCTAGCGTTGTTGTGCTCGGTATACTCAGTGCCGAGAAAGTGTGGTCTTCTCGCGCTGCGTCGTCCGACGTTGTAAACAACGCTCGCGCGCAAAAGCGCCGGCGCCACCGTGTGTAACAACGCAATAGCTACGCGATCTGCGAGACTGCGCGCGCGCGCCCGCCGTGTAGTACACCTTTGTAAATCTGAGGCCCGATCGCTTTCCCCGCTTTCCCTCCCGATATTGTTCCCCTTTTCCCTGTTTTCCTTGTTTTGTTATTCCGCCGCTGCCGCGTGTCCTTTGTTCATTCTTCCACATCTGACTTTCCATCTGCGGTTTCTCTTTACTTTTTCGAACCGTGCGCTTACTTTGAGCCAATTGAAGGGGAATTTGTTTTTTTCGTTGTTGGTTTTGCTCCGGGGTTTTTCTTGAGCTAAAGACAAGCGCGAAGTGCTAGGCCACGAAACCAGGATGTATATGCAGCTAGAACTAAGGGAAACGCGTGCTTGCAACGGTAGGTCTCCGGGAGAGCTGCAAGCGCTCAGTTCCGAGACGAGTGTTGCACGCGAGAGCCTGACTTGCGTCGGTATATTTGGTCTCTCTCGTGTGATTTCGCCTATTTTGTAGTCGTGCAGCTATGTGCTCTTAATGGTGTTTTCACTTGCGCCCTTGTGCGCCAGTTCTTGCAGCGGTTGAACTTCACGTACTCTGGTTGCTTGCTTCCTCCGTACTGTGTTTCTTTCCTTCTATCTTTCTTTCTGTCTTTCTTTATTTATTTATTTACCGCTTCCTTTCTTCATTTCTTTATTTCTATCTTTAGTAATTTCTTCCTTTCTTTCTTTCTCCCTTCATTTATTTCTTTTCCTCTCTTCGTTTCTTTTTTCCTTTCTTTCTTCTTTGTTCATGTCTTCGCTTCCTAATCTCTTACTTCCTCACTTTCTTTTTCCGTTTCTTCCTTTCTTTCTTTCCTTCCCTTTTCTTTTTCTCTCTTGTTGGTGAGAGAGCTCCGGGGCCACGCGAGAGTGAGAAATAAACAGTGTACACTAAATAAAAAATGGAATGACGTTCGCCATTAACATCTCGCCTTTTTATTTCTGTCTTTTATCTCTCTCTCTCTCTATCTCTCTCCCTCTTTCTCATTATCGCTTTCTCTGTATGGCTGCTTCCCTGATACTTCTCTCCACGCCAAACATAAAGGTGGCACTCTCGGCGGCAGATTTTCCTCAGGCCTCGGCAGTACCGCAACAAGTAATCTTGTGTAGCGGGTGATGTCCTAATACCCTGTCGACAAGCGAAGCCGACACCCTACGATGTACAGATGCAGCGTGAAAATTGAGTAGAAACCTATCGAGCTTTCCAAATTTTCCTCCCTTATATTATGTACGAATACTGGCTGTAATGGGACTCATCACTCTCAAGTGGCACGCGAAAAAATTATGGCACGATCTAATGCAGATTCACCGTAGGTGCTGTTTCGGTAGCGTTGGCCGGTGTTCGTCATCGGGTTGCCAAGGCGGACGGTGCCCATGCTGGGACCGATAGAAAAGACGAAGCTCGTAACTAGAGGAATGTTCATTTCCACGGCGAGACAGAAACTGAATACGTCAGATAGGTCCGGCTTTCTATACCATCACAGTTCTTCCGATTCTCTGTGTTGGGATAATCCGTATACGCAGTCCTAGAGCCACTCTGAACTACACGCGAACGAATGGGCAGGGACCGTGGTCGTCCACGTGCTCACAGAAAAGCTTATCAAATCGGCGACTTGCCCATCACAATCCAGCACTCCTCCGAAACGGTTCGCCGTAATTGGTTCGCGCCCGCGTTAACCTGTAGGGTAGTCCCCAAAGGTAACGGATGGGAAGGCATGCGGGGAAGTCTACATTGACCAGTCTCGAAAGGGGGGAAATGAGCGGGGAGATTTCGCTTGGGTCAACGGCCCAGCGTGAAGACGACTTTCCATGGTGGGACAATCTCAACAATGGGCAGCCGCCGCGGTGGCTCACTGGCTAAGGCGTTGCGCTGCTGAGCACAAGGACGCGGGTTCGATTCCAGGCCGCGGCGGCCGCTTTTCTGACGGAGACGAAAAGCAAAAACTCCCGCGTGTACGAGATTTCGGCGCACGTTAAAGATCCCCAGGTGGTCAAAATTAATCCGGAGCCCTCCACTGCCGCGCACCTCATCGCCTGCGTTGCGTCGGCGCGTTAAACCCTACAATTAACCATCTTAACAGGGGCAGCTAAGCCTCATTTCGTTCCCGGTTCGCGGCATTAAGCGTATCCAAATGGATATTGTTTGTTCGCTTCAATGTGTGTGTACTGTGCTAAGCACGAATTCCTGTTTTAGATGCGACTGCATCTCATTTACTCGCCTTGTCCCTCCATACGGCGTTGTTGTCCGTCCACACCCCTCCCCCATTCTCCTCGCCGCGCGAGCTGCGCTCTCCGCCGCTCACCCCCTCTCCTCTCCGATAGCGAATACTCTCTCGCGAGGGGCATTGGATTGGATTCGATTGGCTTGGCTTGGCTTGGCTTGGCTTGGCTTGGCTTGGCTTGGATTGGGTTGGATTGAATTAAAGTGGATTGTGTTGGATTGTGTTGCGTCATAGCCGCGCCACGTTGCGTCATAGCCGCGGCAGGGGGTTCACGGCACGTTTCACGCAACGGGAGAATCAACCTAACGGAAACAACAGCGGAACCCCCTATGCGTCGCATCTACACAGGGGTTCCCGCGAGGGGAGGTGGGAGTAATTTTTAAAGCGTTTTTGGTACGCATCTGCGGGTTCGCACTACTTCAAAGGTACGGCCGCCAAATTTTTAATACTACCGCAGGAGCGTCGACCGGCGGGTGGGTCAGCGCCTTATCGCGGTGGAAAGCGGCGAAACGAGCAAGGGTAGATCTGACAGTTTGCATGCGCAGGACGAACGCGCCAGCGCAACCGTCGTCTGCTAGGCTGTTCCCACAACCACGACACAACCCCTTTCCGCTGGTAATCAACCGGCGACGTTCATCGACGGGTGTATGATGGTTTCTTGTGCGCCTTGTTCCCAGCGGTGAAGACAGGCGGTTGATTACCAGCGGAAAGGGGTTGTGTCGTGATTGTGGGAACAGCCTAGCAGACGACGGTTGCGCTGGCGGGTTCGTTCTGCATATGGAACTGTTGCTCGTTTGGCCGCTTTCTATTGTAATAAGACGCTGACCCACCCGCCGGTTGACGCTCCTGTGATATTTTTTTTTAAAAATCGGCCGCTTTTTTTACGCGCACACACTTCAGTGTACATGCACATTGATTGATTGATTGATTGATTGATTGATTGATTGATTGATTGATTGATTGATTGATTGATTGATTGATTGATTGATTGATTGATTGATTGATTGATTGATCGATCGATTGATTGATTGATTGATTGATTGATTCATTGATCTTGTAGACTGACTGAACTGATTGAGTGACTGATTGTCCCTTTTATAAAGCGTGCTACTCTACAAGAGGGTACGTGCTATACTCTGTGGGTAGGTAGCAACGTTCTAGGCTTCAGATTACGCGCACAGGTTTTATAGTTTCGATTCCCGGCCGCGGCGGCCGCTTTTCTGATGGAGGCGAAAAGCAAAAACGCCCGTGTGTGCGAGATTTCGGCGCACGTTAAAGATCCCCAGGTGGTCAAAATTAATCCGGAGCCCTCCACTACGGCGCGCCTCATCGCCTGCGTTGCGTCGGTGCGTTAAACCCCAACAATCAATCAATCAATCAATCAGGTTTTATAGTACACGTACCGATGAGTGGTAATCAGTCCATCTAGCGCTTGCGCACTCACTACGCCTATTGAAATAGGGGGAGAAACAGTAGACGAACTCACTCCAATGCAGAAAGAACAAGGTTGCTTCGGTACAGCAGGCAGGCAGGCAGGTGAAATACATTTGTGCGCTTGAGGCATCAGCAACAGCCCTGCCGCTTAGAAAAGCTTTATTGAACACAACAAAGTCTCGCGCATGTGCTTTCCTCTCGGGGCACAGAGTTGGAAAGGAAATCCGTCCATATGGAGTCCTACGGCGGAGGGGACAACTCGAGAGGAATCAAGGCGCCGTATATTTGCTTTCAGTGCCACGGTGGAGCCTCCTGGTATACAAAAGCCAGTCCTAGACACACACTCGTAAAGGGTAGGATAGCCCGGTATTTTCTTGTGTTGCGCCCAGCCCGGCTACTGAGCACATTCAAGACGGGAGTGTATTGCCGGGGGCTTCGCATAGTGCAGGCAACTCCGGTGGAACTATGTCGGCAGGTGGGATCGCCTGAGGGCGAAGATGTTGCTATACGGCTGTGCCAAAGCGCTGTCTCGATATGGTGACCAGGCTTTTTAAAGCATATTTGGTGACACTTAAACCGCTTCTCGCGTTTTATGCGTACCCGGTGTTCTTGTACCATTGGTTTTTCTTAGTCGCGTCATATATAAAACCAAAGCAACTACAGGTACAATTTATTTATATTATTAATTTATTCCCAGAAACCTCACAGACCCCATTCCGGTAGGATTCCAACGGATGTCGCAACACCTTCTCAGTATTGTGATGCCTAATAACGATGGAATTTGTGTCAATATTGGGATGTGTACTGCGAAGCCTATTGCTTCCCAATATGCGCGCTCCGATTCTGCTCTACGGGAGATAATCTTTTGGGATTCGTCAAGGTGGATGGAGGGGGGGCGGGAGAGGATCTACATTTGCAGCACCCGTTTTAAACCGGATTTATTCAAGATAATGATGTAGCGGCCCAGAAAACGTTCTCAATCAAAAGGCAGAAATTAAGTGCGGGGTACAGAGACGACAATGTATACCAAGCAAGGATAATAGCGACGCAGATGCGTGCGGTAGAATCAGCGCCAAGAAGAAGCCGGAAGTCGAGCGGCGACGCTGCGGCCTAACTGGAAGGGCATACTTGTAGCCGCTTCCAAAGCAGAGCTCATGACAGATCTTATTCTAAAGTTTCGGCATAACTCCACCGAGGCTACTTTGCCTGACTGATGCTGCGACACCTCCAATAGCCTCGTGATTTTGTATTTGTCTAAAGTGTTTTAGGGTCTGTTTAATAAAATTTCCACGGAATCGTTCCTCTCTGGTGCGGCTTCGCGTGTGTGACATTACTGCTAGGGAAACCGCTCAAGTAACACAAAAGGCAAGAAAGGTAACCACCCGAACCGGCACCGACTTCCCGTGGATCTAATGAAGTGGGAACGCCCATAACAAGACAAGCACGGTAATAAAACTTGCGCTTGGGCTAGTTGGTTCGAAATTATTTGTAAAAGAGCTCGCAAAAAAAAAAAAAAAAAACACGAATACGAAGAATAGACAGCACGAACACTATTTTTTGCAGTCTTTTACAAAGATGCTCAAAAAAGGATCACAGAGATCGAGAAGGTTTGGGGTATATACGCGCAATAAAGCTACAAATACGGGCTCTTGGTTATTAGTGAAGCTGTTGAAACTGGGTACCAGTTCGAGGTCCTTTTGTTACTGCGTAGGCAGAAGTATTGTCATTTCATGAAATCGGCAGGCACCAGGGAAGAGTAAGCAGGCCACAGGATGGTGGGAGCGGTCGGAGGGAACAAAATGGATTAAAGGGACACTGAAGTGATATGTAAACATTGCGGGATTACTAGCGCAAATTGTAGTCCGGAGTCCCCAGGCCATGTTTCGACCACTCTAGGCGCGTTTACGCGATTTTATTTAGTAGAAAAACTAATTCGAAAATGCTGTCCTGCTCTCTTTACGCTCGCCTATTTTCTGTGGCGTTTTCGTGTGACGTCAGGAGGGGATGAGGTGGCAATTGGCTGGCTGCGCTACTGCACGGCTCCCCGGCCTTCAGACAGAGTCAGTCGGCCCAGCGTTTCGTCCGCCGGCCGCCGGCGGGTCGTCGCAATCAAGGAGGTTAAAAGAAATTGCTTGGTCGCAATTCGTTCGCTTAGTTGAAACGAAGCCAGGACACGTTTGTGAATGGAAGAATGTGCCTTTCTTTACTTGGTTTGTTTGTACACTGTATCTAGCTCCAAGTCAAGGTCGCTTCCCACAGGCGCTGCACAAGCGCACATGCGACGCTTCGCTGACTGGTACGCCAGTAGGAAAATATAAGGCCTCTTGAAGGCTGGAGAAGAGTCAGCGAAGTTAATATAGGTACTAAATAAATAAAATCAACTGATATTTTTACCGTACAGCGTAACTCTAGGGCGCGGGAAGCACTTTTTTGCGCAGGGCGAACAAGAACAGCGGTCAGCAGCACGACTACGCATCTGCGAACGCTTTTCCGTCTACGAAATGCAATTGCTAGACGTGAGCTACTGTGGAAACTCGGGCGACGCTTACTGCACGAGCGCAGTACAACAAATAGCCACCTAAGCTGCTTGAAATGCCAAAACTAAATAAAAGTGTAAACCGGTTGTGCAATATATACCTTATATTAGGGAGGCCTGCGGATCCGGCTTCGTGGCCGAGTGGGCTGAGGCGTTATGTAGTTTACCGCAAATGTTTTGCAAGTCACGAGTTCGAATCCCCGCGGGTACGTGCTTTTTTTTTTTTTTGTAAGTTAACTTTTATGTTTTCCGCCGATGTTTTCTATATTGAGTTCACCTTTTTTTGGGCCGCAACGTTCATGGCTCCACGAACTAGTTCACAAAACACGCGCAGGCTGGCACTGGCGCGCTAGCGACTTCTCGTTGGCGTGCTGTTGCCATAAGCACCGACTGCTTGCAGGCAGTGGGCACAGGCCAGAATGAACAGACCCTTGGCCTGGTGCGAACACGCTTTTTACGATACAGGCATGAGGGAGGCAAGCTCCAAATATGGGGGAAAAGCGCATGACATTTGGGCGTCTGCGGGTACGCGGAGGGCGTTCATGCACTGCGTAGGTCTCGGGTAGTGAATGCTACGACTACAAGCCGTCCTGGGAGGCTTATCTTGTGCATTTTACAGCCGCCAACATGGCAGAAGCGCCGTACGATGATTACTGAGATATTGAGAATGCCCATCCAACAACGCTATTGGTTATGTTTTACAGAAACGAAACCGAAACCGAAACTTGTTTGATTGCTAACCGTGGGCATCGTCCAATCACGGCGCCCCTCCTCTCAACGTCACAGCCTTAGTTGGTGCGGCCGCCGCAAACCGCGCATGGTAGTTTTTCTTCTTTCGCGCTTTGTAAAATAATTACCGATTTGTCAACCGGATAAACGATGAAAAGTGTGCTAATTTGAGCCAGTCTACGCAGTGCAAGCAAAAACGGGAGCTTGACAAATTCACTTCAGTGTCCCTTTAAGTTAACCAACAGAAATCGGCGACACTACCGGGACCGCGTCGCTCTATTCAGGTCCAATCACACCTATTGAAATTACAGAACTTTTGTGTCCCTATCGAGACATTTTTTTAAGCGAATTATTGTTCCGTTACCGCGCTTCTTCGATTGTTCTGGAGCGCCGTCAGGCTACACAACGGAACACCATATACGCGTATCACGTGATCAGTCCCGGAGAGATCGAACAATGAGCGGACATTTCCTGACGGAGCTCGTTTATACGAGGAAAGCGGCAAAAATTCCAGAGAAGAAAATGCCAACTAACAAAGCAAGAAAGGCTTACTTTCCCAGACGTCTACGTTTTGCTGTTCGCTTCGCGTTCGGAAGGCGAGCGGGATCCCCGGCCAACAGTCGCCGCTGCCGGGGGATCTGGGCGTAAGCCCCGTGGCTTCGTATCGCTGATCTCCGGCAGCTATCCGCGTTCCGTTCCGTCCCGTTATCTCCCATGCTTGCTCTCTCCGGCGGCGCTCGGCAGCGGAGGAATATGGTTACGCGCCGCACAGCGCTTCGGTGAACACTGCTTGCTCGGCGGCCGTCAGCTTCTTTCTCTCCTTTTTTATGTCCCCTTTCCCCCTGGATCCCCCCCCCCTTTCTTTCTCCGCACATGATAAAGGAGACTGAGGAGTGATGGAAGAGGGGAGGGTTAACAAATAGACAGCGCGAACGTATACGAGATGTCCGGCCTGCGGACCTCGCGCGCGGAAACACTACACTTGCGACCCTGTTCGGGGGAGGCTCTGGATTAACTCTGGCAACAATGGACCGCATGAAGCGGAGAGTTCCCCGTAATGCTCGGTATGTAACGGAGCGGGCGCCGGAAAAGCGCGGGAAAAGGTAGCGGCGGAACGGAGGGCGGAGAAAAAGGTTTCCTGCGAGCCCGGAGGCTGCCGACAGCTGGGGGAGAGCAAGGCTGCGCAGGCAGCAGGGAGCGCGCAAATAGACCAAGCGGGGTGGCCCTCCGGTTCCCTCCTCTTGTGTTTCCAGTGGCACGGAGCGCAAGAAGAGGGGGGCGGCGGCGGACACGCTGGACGCTGCAGGGAGAAAGGTGGACAGAACAACGGGGCCCGAGTACAGAAGTAATCAGGAAACCGTTTCTTTGCACGTCTTGGGCGCGCACATATCGGGAAGGAATCTTCTAATGATGCTCGCTGGGGAAGAGACCCTTTTTGCTGTCTTACTGATGTCTTCTTCCATCGTGGTGTGCCGTTGGAAACTCAGGACCTCCCCTTGCAATGGCACGGGGAGGTCCTGAGCGCCGAGTTCGTTTCAGGGAGAAGCTCGCTGGTGCACTGACCTCCGTCTTCGTGACAAGGCTCACGTGATCGCTGGTGTCTCAGCGAGTAAGCGGCTACGCATCGTGCCTGAGTTCCTCCGAAATACTAGTGCCAGGCGATCCCGTGACTTTACTGTTGAGACTCTAGTGTCGAAGGCAGACGACTAGTGGTTGTGAGAACGCCGTTGGGGACCAGAGTGACCGTGAATGCCAATATGTTTCGTGCCAGCAATTTTTTTTGTTAATTTGAGATCGACAAGTTCAGGCTTTTTGAGACTGGAGATATCCATGCGAGAGAACAGCAGCGCTTGTCGATCAGACTGCAGCACGAAGCAGAAAGAGTTTGCGAGGAAGGCTACCTGCGTCTCCGAAATTCACGTACGGGATGAAGCTTCATATAACGCCGAATGCGTCGTAGAGACATATTGGTTCGTATGGTTTCATCCAACTCAATATCCGCATCTGTGGAATCAACAAAAGTGGCTGCACCAATGAATGGCCTCATTTGCTGACGGGTAATCATTATTATGTTTTCTCCCTCCACCTCTTCCGCTACTTTATTGCCTGATTAGTAGGCGCTTTCTGCGTGTCTACTTAACATTAATTTCGATTTATTCGTAGTCATCTTGAACCCTACGACTATGATTGCCAGCCAAACTTATTACTCCAGATGTAAACCCACGAAGCACCTGGTAGCGTTTCTCTGACCTTCAAGCATGCGCCTCGTGTGCTCAAGGTCAAGCAACCACACGTGTGGTTTTCCGCGCCGACGGAAGTGCCACCGAACACACTCCTGCCACCGACCGAACCGATTCGTGACGGTGGCGGCTACTTCCCATCTCATAAATGATTTATTATTACTATTACTCTTATTACTACTACTACTACTACTACTACTACTACTACTAGGGCAGTGATAGCGTGTAATATCGCTCGTTCGTTTTAATGGGGGGGGGGGGGGGTCAAAGAGGTGGATGGAGAGAAAAAGCAAGGGGGGGTGCCATTAGAAAATGATACAAGGCGCTTGCTGCGTCAAAGTTCACTGGCATTCGCACCTACAGCAGCACTGCTCCAAGAAGCGTCTGTGTTCCGTCTTGCAGTGCAAGTTTGTGCGCGTTCACGGCGCGCTCTCGCCATGAAATTGAGCTTTCACTCGATAAACTTTGCCCAACCTCGATCAACCACCGCAACAATTTAGGCCTGCGGTTGCATGTATCAATCATGTCTGAGACGCAGAACTCTTTCTCAAAGGCGACCGCCATCCCCGCTCGAGAGAAATAAAACAAGCGCTTTCCTTTCGCCTAAATTTTGGGTCAAAAAGATCCATTCCATATCCACAGAGTGGAATGGCTCCTAAAATTTTAAGTATAGTTCTCGAAGAATTATATCCAATTATTCTCCAGATGCACTGGAGAAAATATTTCCATCCTGGAATCAAAAGTGGCTCGGATATCCTCCATTTACTTGCGCCACTCAATTCTACCAGTCCAGCTTCCTAGACGCCTCTCCCAGGCACGCTGAAAATGATTTTGGTGAAATTATGTCTTCTTACTTTGGGCATTCTCCCTATACGGAACTCCCGACTTTTGTTGTGAAGACATGTACAATAGTGCCCGCATATTCCTTAGGTATGTACACCCTGTTCTCAACGCTTACATCACAGGTGCTTTTCACTATCGTGCAGATAGGTTGATTATACCCCACGTATTTTTATGCCCTACCATGTTGATGACATGAATGTGAACCACTGTGAAGTAGCCTTTCTTAAAACCAGCCGGTTTTCTCGGTAGTTCCGAATCTATGGCGTTACTTAGGCAGTCAGCGAGCACCGCAGTAAACAACCTGCATTCAACAAATATTAGGCCGTTGGGTTTGTAACTCCTGACCTCGTTGACCGCCCCTTGTGATTTAAAAGTAGTTCGACGTTCATCTAGGCCAGTGGCACCTTCAGTGACCCGAATCATTTTGCAAATAATTGTGCCACTCTTTTTTGCACAGTATCTCCCCCTGCCTTGATAATACACGGTATATATTCCGTCGTCACCTGCGACTTCTATTTCTTGATTCCCCTGAGGCCTTTTTCAGCCTGCATTCGGCTACAGCTGGAACCTCGGCGACCAACCTAGCTCGTTCAGTGCTGTTTCATTCATTACAATCGTTCAGCAGTAGAAACAAGTCAAGACAACGGGAAGTAAAGAGTGCATCTGGGGCCAAACATTACGGCTACCATCAAAAGGCCCCGCGATTTCCTAAATATTTCACCCCTTCCCCCCATTTTCACTCTAACAGAGATGCGCGTTTATAAACGTGTCCCACCCGACGTGGCGAAATAACTAACGCTTATAACTACTCACTTGAAATGCCGGCGTTCGTGAAAAATCTGTGTGCCCGGTGCACCTAACAAAATCGCAGTGCACCTGAATCGACTCGGAACCAGTAGCCTTTGCAATGATCAAAAAAAGTTGTTTTGGGGGGCTGCTATCGGGTACCACTTTACAGTTCACGCGCGGAAGCTATCACGTACTAGGAGTGCGCTTCAGGAAATGACGCTGGATTTCCTCGTTTTTCCGACACGCTCCTATTCCTCCGCAGTCGACAAGCACACGACACGGGAAATCAAAGCAACCTCGCACATGCCCAGGCGTTGTGCGAGTAGTTACCCAGGTGGGACTCGATAAACGCCTGCACCGGAAGACAAGAGCGTGAAAAGGGGCCGCACGACGGAGATATAGAGTGCCTCAAATACGGACATCTTTTACGGTGTTCTCTAACACAACGGGAAACTGCTCCTCCGTCTCAGTGTCACGCAATACCCTCGAAGCCACAAGAGCCGCCGGAGGAAAGCTGCGTGCTCCATCACGCAGTATATTCTCCGTGTTCCGGGTATATCCCCCAAAATGCGCTACTGCGTGTGCAGGATTCCGCGGCACTTTCGTGAGAAGAGCTGCAGATGCGTCGCCGATACTGCGCGCGCGCCGTGATTCCAGGCGGTGCCTGCAGCGCCACTCGTGCCGTCAGAGCCCAGAGTAAACACACCAGGAGCCGTCCTCCTGGATCTGCCAAACGGCACTCCACCGCGGGCACTGCAGCTCAAGGGCTTCCGCGGCGCGCTGCGAGCGGGACCCCTTTACGCATATTTCTGTTTTTTTTTCTTTCTGCCTTTTATATTCAGTAGCAGGCCCCTTGTTTTGAATCCCGCTTGAACTAGGATTCGAAGCCTACGCAAACACGTGCCGCGAGTTTCGTATCCCAGAGTGAGCATACGGTTGCCAGCAGACCCGAGGTCGAGCTGTTGAAAGCTTTTATTTTTGGACCTTGGCGGAAATAACGGCGCTGAAAATGCAGTTCCGTCACTGCGAGCCTGTAAACGAACTGCGCGAATCGGTGCCTCTACAGGCCGGGCTCTCATTTTCGGGTTTGCTCAATTCTTTTAAGCACAGGCTGGGTTTGAGGGCTGGTTTAACCAGTGTAATTCACACGGGTGTTCTGCAAAAGAAGGTGCTTGGCACTGTGTAGAAAACGGTATCGCAAGTACATCATAAATGTCAATCTTATTATTAAGGGGTAATATAATTAATATAGCACAATTAAATGAACTGCCAGAAACAAAGGGTGCCTGTAATATACCCAATGACGTGGAGGGGCGGATGCGCCAAGCAACGAGAAACGAAATTGCGATAGACAATTTGAGGGGAAAATTACATTTTCGGAGAGTCTGTAGCTCTTTAGCGTGAGGAGAATAAGACGCGTGACATGGAGTTGATGGAGCAGTTGCGCTAAAATGTAACTGTGTATGTTGATGTTGAAAAGGTGCGCAGTTCCACAGTTCGTAACGAATGCGGCGTAAGGAGCTCGTCTAATGTCATTGGGGGACCGACTATTCATGCGCGCTGCGGCCTAGACGACGCCGACGGTGTTCTAGAAAACTGCTTAAATCCTCCTTCGGGAGATTTGAGGCACTTCTCAAGACAAATAAAGGGAAGAAAGAAAAACGAGTAGCGCGTTTCCCCCACCCTCGTGCCCAGCCGACCTTAACAGACAGTAGAGGGCAGGTTATTTGTACTTCTTGTTCAGGCACCTAAACAGGGTTCCCGTCGCGTGGAGGTGAGCGCAATTTTTTCATGCTACTTTGATAAGGAGGTAATCGCAATCTCATTTTCCCCTCCGGGCCTCGAGGAGAGGACCGAAGGCCACCCCAGCTGGTCCTCCCGGCGAGTTACACCTGTGCATGTGTATAATGTTTATAACTTGAAACTAAAGCCTTTAGAGATACACAGTTCTGGGGACCATCTCCGAAATTCATGCTGAGCGCCCTGTGTGATGAGCGTATAGTGGGAAAAATAGGATCCGCATTGTTCGAGACGTATAGAAAGCGGAATTCGTCGATTAGATAGAATTACAGCGTGGGGTCAGGTTGGCAGACTTTGCGAAGATACCGAGCAGGTAGGAGGGGCACATACATTTATATGCTGCTTCAATCAAGAATGGAAGAGCACGGGAGGCTGCGAGTGCGATAATTGTCGAGAAAGATAGGCTGTCGGTAAAGTTTGTATGCTATGCGCAGAGAAAACATTCGCGATAGTCGTTAACGTTTCTTGTCGTTCTTCTTCACTAACTGCTAATCCTCTCGATCTTGATGATTCTTGCGGGAATTGCTTTGTCCTTCCTCCGGTCACACTTTTGTTAACAATAACCAGGTTTAGCTAACGCTATCATGGACATAGCACATAAGGGGGTGGAACATCCACCTCCCTACATTAAAAAAAAGGAGATAGAGGGGGGGGGGGGGGAGGGGAGGGAGGCGTGCTGGGTAACGTTAGCTCTAACCTCCACTCCGGGGTAATTTGTCTTCTGCAAGGTTAATGTAACTGCGCACTTTAAGTAAAGAGCTTGGGGAGACAACATTAATATCATTCGCAGCTCAATAGGCACTCTCCACTTTTTACATTTTCGTTTCTTTAGCTCGTTGCTAACGTATTCCTCTCACCCCTTTGGTTAAGGGCACCGCGTTACTGACAACCTTCATGATCAGATGAAAGACGAAATCTTGAACCATCCACTCGAAGCATCCGGAAAAGGCAGCGGGGCCCGCTTGTTTCTCTAGACTTTTTTCGTGCCTCTTCAGCGACTTAACTTGGGCGGATGCATACATAAGAGTAAATGTGTATTTTTTGAACTGACGCTTTTTGCTGGACGTATTGACGGAAATCCTCCGTTGTGCTACGATGTTCTCTCTAAACATTTTTTTTTTTGCACACTTGTAACCAAGCTTGTTTATATTGTGTTGCCTCTTTTTTGACGGCTGTAAATTAAGCCAGGTAGTTGGCCACACTTGCAAAAGAGCGAAACAAGACGGGAAAAAAGGGTGGGGGAGGGGAAGTCCCGACTAGAAAAGCGAGCAAAGAAAACGGCGCCCCCGGGTGCGTCATCAAAGAGCGCACCTGGAATTATCAGAGAACGCTCAAGGCGGAAAGATGCTTGCCGGCAAATTAGCGTCAGCGCTAGGCCGGCATCTCAAGCAGGGGGCCTCCTTTTGGCGGTGCTCCCAGGACTGACCTCCCACGCGCGATGAGCCATACAACGACCTTATCGGAACCTAATTGGGCGGAGACTAATTGGAGAGGCAGGCAAGGGGCACCTTTGTTCCAGACCAGACGAAAAACAACGATGTCGGTAAAAAAAATTAATAACAAATGCGCAAGGTGCGCCGGCTGAAAAGAGAAAAGAGTCCACGCGGGGCCGTTCGACGTGCTTTTGCCCCCAAGGGCCGCACTCTATAGCTTTTGATATATCCGCGTTAGGAAAGAAAACTCGGCGGGGCATTTCTGGCTGAGAGGAACGCGCTAAGACAGACACACACACACAAAAAATGGAGTGAGTTCTAGTGCTACGCCAAAGCTTCGAGTACTTTCATAACGTGGATGTAGGTATGGTCGCTTGTAGACACAAGTTGAACGCTTGCGTTTGAGTCATCGCATGAAAAAGAGCGCAAGAGGAAAAATCGCTTTCAGTAATTGTTTTGTCTTTTATCTGCGCTCCATGGTTGAGAATGTTAGGCAAGTAACACCGAATAATTCATCAACAGAGATGCCAAGCTGCTTCAAAAAGGCTTCAGCTCGAAGTGTACCCACTTTCTCATTGTGAACCGCTGTGTCGATATTTTATTCTTTTGTGGGGCGAAGTTAAGATGAGTGACGGTAAGAGCGAAGTCCTGCGCTTGATACGCAAACAGAAAAATACAATGAGGTGCCACTTCACAGAACCGGGGGGACAATACTGTGCGGACTGGTATCCGACCGAGAGCCTCAAGCACAGTTTTTACACTTGTTACTCCGTGTCCTTGCTCATTTTGATGCCTTCTTGCATCTTGAACCGGCCTGGAGTTCATCCTGATTACAGTACTTATACCTTCAGTGCACGGAGCGCAGGTCTGGCTACAGCTTTGAACCTTTTTTTAAAAAATAAAATCTCTTCTTAAGTTCATCAGTAGTAATCTCTCGCCAAGCCTCTGCTATTTCTATAGACAGGAAGGGAAAAAGCTGGAACGTAAATCGAAAAAGCTGCCCATTTGCAGCATGACACATTTGGAACATTCAATGGCATCGGCTTTCAATCATAATTTATATTTATTCGCGCCCATTTAGTTATAACGCATCATCGCGCAGAGCAAAGCTTTTAACTGGAAGGACGCCAGGCCATGCATTTGCGCAATAAATGGCGGGCTGACCGGATTTTTGGAATACGGGACAAAAATAATGGTCTCGGGAAACTTGAGAACCGAAAAAAGCGCACCAGTTGCCGTACGGTTTGATTCAACCTATTAAACGTGTGAGATACTGATAGCTTCGATAATTGAGTACCATGCCATAAGGCTACCCAGCCTTAACCATCAGCATAGATTTTTTGTTTTTGTGCTGATGCGGCGTGACAATTTTATGTGGAAGCTCTAGAGTGTGCCTTTGGCTTATATCGTTATTCACTGGCGTATGAGAACGCCCCCTTGTAGGGACAATAATTTTGTATTCCTGCTTAAATTTACCGAAACAGTTGCCAAGACAGCCGCATCGGAATGGGCCAGCAATCATAACTCCATCGCTCGAGTCACTGCGAACGAGGTTTGCGCGAAAGGGGAATTTCTGCGCTTCGCCGTTGAGATCTTCTTGGCCTTCGCAGTATGAGCCAGCAACCGCTATCACTCCTACACCCAACAAAAGGACAGTTTATACGTAGAAGGTGAAAACTAAGCAAAGAAACAAACAAACATGAAATTAATCGAAGAAAAGGAAACGAAAGACATAATAAAAGAACAGGATCTACAAACAAGAGGAGAGAAAAACGATGAAGGAATCCGCTGACGACAGGAGTCGCGGAGAACTATTTTCTGCACCTGAAAGCGAGATACTCTGCGTCTGGAGGCAAACAATGAGGTGATCAGCGCGCACAAATGCGCTGTTTTCAAACATTCACGATATAGGCCGCCCGCGGTTCCCGTCGAGCGCGTACTCAAACAAGCGAGTTGCAGCATTGCCCTGCATGTTGGTGTGCGGACGCACGCACACCCCGAAAGGTCTGCGTAACCCACCAATGTCGGCCTCCGTGTCTCTATGCTCTGCCTGCTTTTATCAGCGCGCATTTGAAACAACCACCAGCTCTCCGAGTTGCCACGCCGCGCCGTTAGGGTCGAGAGAGGAGAGAAGAACCCATTGTTTTACAACGAACTGATGCTTTCGGCAAGGTGCTGCGAAATGAAGCTTTTTCACTCCGTCGCTCAGTTTTCTTACTTTTGTCGCTCTTGCTGCGCTAGAGAACGGCGCCGAGGTTCAACGCAGCCCGAAAGAAGGTTGCAGCCCCGCGCTGGCAAATGACGTTTCTGATTTGGAGCGGCAGCGCGCCCTTACTGGCGCATGCGCCAACACGACTTTGAAGTTAAGTGGCCATTCGAAAGCTACGCGTGGCGGGACGGGGCTGCCAAATGGTGTCGCGGTGGCGCCCTACAATATAAAATGAAAGTCGACGTTGATATTCGTTGAAGGAAAACGAGGAAAGAGAGGGAAAAAAAGCACGCGCTTGTCACAACGGGCTTCGCAACGAGAGAAAGTAAGAGGAGAGTACACGCACCGAACAACACGTTGCCGCTCGCATCAAAAATGGAGGCTGGGTTTTGAATTTAGACGATTTTGGTTCACCTGTCGCAGCTTGATTGTCGAAGATTCGTTCCGCGAAAGGAGTAGTTTCGTAACCACGGGCACCGCGAGAATAGGAACTTTAGGGAGGGCCACATGGGTGCCCTGTGAATGGTGGCGAAAAGTTCCGGCCCAGTCTTGCACCGACAAATTCGACAACCAGAAGCTTGGTGTAAGCTGCAGGTGACGCGAAGGCCGAACAACTTCCATCAAACAGCGGACGTTGGGAATGTGACTTTTTTATAACCAGTTTTCTTGTGAATACACGAGAACCCGAAATCTGACATGTACGCAAACTGAAAAAAAAAAAAAAATACGTGGGGATCAATAGTTAATATATAGTACCAGGTTTTCTAGTTCCGTGGTCCATATACGCGTAAAAATTAAAACAGAGAAAAAATAATACAGAAAAATTTGGAGGAATTTAGAGAACTGTATACGAATGCGGAGCAGTCTCGTTCCGCTTGTGTGGAGTGTGAGCTCTTTACAGCCAAATATGGCCGTTAGTAGCTACAGACGTTAGATTATTTTGTTCTTTTTAAAGTTTCGTTTTGTTTCTTTTCGCCAATGATGTAATTTTGTACCATTAAGAGATGAATTATGCCTTCACTTCGCTAATGGTATCTTTTTTCCCGAATATCCAGGGTGTACTGCTGAGTTGGTACATTTACGCTAATTTTTATTCGTATTTCCAATGTTATTTTGCGGACTTTTCTCGTTATTGAATTTGGTTTTGGGGGGAGATGTACAAGATGCATATTTTTGGCTTTGTAAGATCACGTTTGTGAAGGTTTTTAATATTTTTCTTATTTTTTGGTTTTTCAAATTTCTATACTCCAAATATTCTCCATTCTGCAAAATTTGCATTTTTCTGGAAATTCCGGGCGCTACATGGGCCTGTTTTGGGGGTCCTCGACAAGGAATACGCATTAAAAAAGAAAAGACAGCGCCATTGCTTCGAGTTAGTTCCTTTTGTAAGCTGAATGTGGCAGGTTTTAATATTTGCTAAATTCTGTCGCCATCTCAGCAGTATTAGTAGTACGTAGTAGTACTAGTATTAAACGTTTTTGATACACGAAGCACGAGTAATTCCCTAGTCCGGTAATCCAGGTGATAATCGGACCACGGATGCCTTGGACGCCAGTAGTTGCTGCGCATCTAGGTGGTCGCTGATGATCAGGTTTTCCCACGGCTCAGGGAGGGGGAAAAAAGATATTGCTGTCCTTGAATAGCTGCAGTCGCGGCAAGGTGAAAGCATTTCCGGGTCTTTTAGGGCCCACTGGTGCAGTGGAAAGTGCAGTGAGCAGGACTAATGAAGCGTATATATCTGTTGTAAGGAACTGCTTCCAAATGCCGTTTTAGCAAAAGTTGTACTTGCACCAAACTGAGCCCACTTAGTCTAGACCAACCGTGGGGCGGGGTGCACTGTTCTCTGTGTGCCGCCAGAGACTAGAGTTCGGGACACAAGCGGCTGGATTGACGCGCGCTCATCAGACGACTCGCTACCTCGTTCTTGTGAACGAGATCTTCCGAACCTAGACGACGACACCACTTGGGTTTGCATTTGGGCTCGGTTTTTTCGACATTCCAGTAGAGGGCATTGACTGCTCGCACAAATTTTTACCGAATGTGCGGGTTTGGTAGTCGGTGGCATTCCAGCCCTGTCTGGCCTGCTTGAGCCATTCGGTGGCGTTGCCTTCGCGGCTGATATGAAACAGCGGGCGGATCTAACGTTGGGACGACAGCGGGGTCTCTTGGTTTTCGAGGTAGATATGCTATGTTTGTCTATCCTGATCTGTGCCTCCTGAAAGAATTAGATGGGATTTTTTGTGGGATGGATGCATTCCTGTTGCCTGGAGGGCGTTTTCTAGCTCTGGGAACGTTTCCTTGGTGCTGGAGTAGTCGTTTCGGTTCATCCATGGCTTAAAATGAAAAGACAATATAGACTACGAACAACTTTTCGTTATTCAAATGATTCTGCCGTTTGTTTCTCACTACAACTGTGTTCGATTGGAGAAGTTTCTGCTATCCACAAGGAATTTGCGCTGAGAAGAAGCGGATTTTATATTGCATTCTCCCTCTATGGCTTACGAATGCCTTGTGATACACTCGTGGAGAAGTCGAGAGCCAGTAATCTGACTCAACGTCAGAAGTCATGATCGATCGAAAGCCGAAAGTCCAGTATGGTCGGTTAACCTCAATAGGATTTTTGGTTGTCCATTCAACTATGCAGCCTTCGGTCGTGCTTTGGATACTGGAATGGGACAAAAATTCGAATATTTGAGCCCACTTTAAATTTTATTACACATTTTTGTTGCCTATGTGGTTGCGCTGTCAAAAAACCACTCAGAGATGGCGCATCGTCGTGGAGGTTTCCACCGCCTAATCATATTCATTTCCGGCGTCATTTTGCCCTGTAGACATCGTTTAATCGCCTTACCTCCAAAAAATTGTCCTATTCTGAATTTCATGCACACTAATTTTGAAGATTAATCCCGTAGAACAATGTTAAATCGATGTTACTTATGTCGTCCTGCGCGTAAGGTGCAAGCTTGGCCTGATGACACCAGAGGTGGTTCGCGGGAATCGTACTGGTCAGTCGCCGCCACTTCTCGTTTTCTCGATAACTAACATGATTTATCAGCGGAGCTGCTGAAGCTTGAGTTCCAGTCGCGCCGGACCTCGCTCAGAACACGGCGTAGCATTGTGGAGGCGCGGAAAATACTACGCCAAGAAGTGCGGGGGGCAGTGACGAGGGGGCGAGAAGCCGACGAGGAGGTGTGGGGAGTGTACGTCGCCGTGCAGTTTTCATGGAAATTTAAAGCTATAGCAAATTCATAGCTATTAAAGAGCCACGTTAAACCTAGTGAAGACCACGAGCTCATCTGTTTCCCCAGTCTTCGCGTCTCACTTGCGAAGGTGGGCGTATATTTCAAGTATGCCTTGAAATAGGCACGATTGTTTCTCCGGCGTAGCAGTACCTTGAGTGAAGCAAAATGCGTTGGCTTCGTGATCCCTTGAAGACCTGCTTATGAATATCATTAGGGACGTATTTGCTATTGTTAAGGAACTTAAATGTCCGTAGAAAAATCCTGAAAGCCACAATTCTTTCATTGCTCGGAATTATGACGTAAAGGGAGCGGCTTCACAAGGAACCAAGAGTAGGCAACAGGAGACCCCAACAAAAGCAACTCGCTAAAACTTGAAGTCCTCATAAAAAAACGAGTTTTACTCTACTTCAGGTACCGATGGAAGGCATATCACTGTAATTTTATAGCTTAACTTGTGTTTGGTTGCAATGGTCTTGTTACCCCCCCCCCCTTCCCCTTTCGTTTATATGCTTCAGTACGTGATGAAAGTGCACGCACTAAATAAAATCCTGAGGTTTATCTAGCGTTACATGAACCTCGACAACTAAGGCGAAATACCTGTTGTTTTTTTAAGGCAGCGTATGTTGAATACGGCTGAGCTGGTTTTTGTTAGAAGTTTTTAATATTAGGCCTCTTCAACGCACCAAACGCTCCTGTCACAACCTATGCTATGAAAGGGAGGCATGCTACTTCGTCTTTTGTGCAAACTCTGCACGCAACCGCATTTTTATAACACTAAATAAGTAACTCAGGTACCAAACGTGAGGGGAAAGGCCAGGAGGATGTCGGCGGCTAAGTTTAGGCCCTATTTTTCATGCTAAACCTACCTATTGCGTGCACACCTGCCGGTCGAATTACACTGACTGCAAAGAAAAAAAATAGCTATCCACGTATGCAAGCTGCAACAGCGAATCAAATGGAGACAGTACTAAAAAAGATCAAGCACCCCATACTTACGGCAGCTCACTAGACGAGTTCAGTCTTGCCAACTTGGATTCCTTGCCGTTTTCGCAACACCGTACTTCTCTTTTATTCCGCAAACCCCTGCCTCGCACCTAAGGAGACGACCGAAAAAGAAGACGTGCCCGAAAAAGTTGGCTCGATGCCTGAGCACAGCACTGAATTATGGGAGCATCACGGGACGCCCGAAAATCGCACGGAACGCGCCGTTATTCCACCCACAAAGCGGCGGGGGTGGCAACGCGAGAGGGGGCTGCAGAAAACGGGCAAGAATATAGCTGACGAAAGTGCCGTGGGGGAGAGATAGAGAGAGAGAGGATGAGGAGGATGGGGAACGGTTTTATATACACCGACGAGTTCTCTTCTCTTTGACGGACGTGAGAGGGACGAACCGGGAGAGAATAAAGATGACGTGATAACAGATTGAGAGCAGAAAGAATGAGGATCTCTGGCGACAAAACTGCCGGGTTCCGATGGCGCAAAAGTTGCCCACGAAGGGAGATGACCCCCCCGTGAAAATGATGGATGCTGAAGCCAGCCGGAGTCGTGGAACCCCAGGTTTCCAGACTCGAACCTTTGCTCGTCCTTTGTTCTTGATTCGCTTTTCCCCCGGCTATTCGCTTATTCTCCCCCCCCCCCCCCCTCCTCCCACCCCCGGCAATCGACACCTTCTTCCTTCCCATCCAGAACGTGCATATTGGCACCGAAAAGACAATCGCGATTCGCTATTTCTTTAAATCTTATTCTTACGACTCCTTCCTCCAGTTTCTTGACTTTTATTTTAGAGCATAGCTCATTATTTACCCTGTTTTTAGTTTTTCTTCTTCGGGCGAAATTTAACGACCCTGATCTGGCGTTTCTATAGCCATGTTCATTTCACGGTTCGAAGTCGACGCGGGCGAAGATGTCGGCTCCATTTTTGCGTCACTTGAGGTCGGTACTTTCCTTGAAGGTGGTTGGTGTTCGCGCTGTGTGTAATGACACGGTGTCGCATCTACGGCCCAATCTGAACCCGCATACGAGCTGCGTCTCCGGGGAAACTGAACGCAAGATGCGGCTTCGGTAGTGTCTTTTATTGCTGTAGGTATCTACTTTTATGAAAAGAGTTCCGCGTCGACATGACGCAACTTCTAGCGCAAGAATATCAGCGCACGTCAGCCAGCCTATAGCGCCAGTTTGGTTCTTTAAGGGGCATGTAGGAAAAGCTTGAGTGCCACTGCTGCTCATGCCTTGCCGGAGAACAGAAGACGCGTCGGACTTTTTTTTTCTGTCTTTGTGGGCAGGAGGGGGCTGTTGTGTACTGTGTAGGGGCGTTGGATCACTGCAGCTTCGGACGGACGGTAGAACATTTCCTTTATTAGCACACGTCCTCGGTGTTCACGGAGAAATTGCAGCAACCTCTTTGATCACTCTGCAATGAGGCCCAGAAAACGATTCCCCGTCGCCATACCCGGTCGCAGAACCGAGAGGAACGATTTCAGCATGCGCATGTGTTGACAGGTACATTTCAGGGCGCATTACGATTCGAGGGGACAAAATGAGCAGTGACACCAGCACGTCTCACACCCAGAGAAGAACCGCGTTGCCAAACGAGCCACATTTATTACAGAGCACGGATATGGTCGCACTTTGATCTAACGCTTCCCATATAATGAGCTTCGCGCTAGCTATCAATTGTTAAGGCTTTTTTTCGTCTTGTTGATCTTAGAATCTCGAGGGAGCGCAAGTTACTCACAAAGAAAAACAAAGTCGCAGAACAGGGCGTGACGTGTTCCTACAGACAGACAGACAGACAGACAGACAGACAGACAGACAGACAGACAGACAGGCAGACAGACAGACAGACAGACAGACAGACAGACAGACAGACAGACAATAAACTTTATTGAAGGTCCTGGGGAGCAGATGCTTTTTTTTCGGCTAATGGAGTTTAAGTTACTCTAATCGCAGTCACCGGAATACTAAACTTTATGTCATGAGTTCACGAAAGGTCCAGACGTACTGCTGCTGGTTAGAACAAAGTGTAATAAGGGAGAGAGAGAGAGAGAGAGAGAATGCTCTTTAATGCTAACTGGTGAGGTCAGCCCTGCTAGGGACAAGGCTTGCTACACCAGATGGGGGGTGACTACGTTGATGAGTGGTGAATATCAGACATCAGGGTTACAGCAGGAAGAAAACAAACATGAAGCGTTAAAAAAAAAGAAGAGCAAGAAAAACAAGATAATGCTGCCAACAGAGTCCGACGAACATAATCACTAAATCGGTTAATGTAAGATGGCCTATTCGCCCAATTTACCGATCTTTCACCGCTTTTTTTAAATCGATGTGCAACAAACTGGTGCTTCGAGGCACGGTTGAGGTCTGTTACGCTCATACGATGGCACTTTTTATATTAGTGGCAGCTGATCACGTTCGTATCACGGTATCATTAAGCGGGCGCCTTTTATCGGCACTCTGTTGTCTTCGGTTTTTCAGTGTCCCAACTAGTCGAGGTGAAAATCCTTACAACACGTATGTAGTTGCACGCGGTGGTCTCTTGCACTAAGCGCTTGATTAACCGCTTGTTACAATGACCCTCAACTCCATTACCGTGCAAGAAAATCCCAGGGAAACCCTGTATCCTGCGCGCATAATGAAACCGAGCGTCCAATATCTTTTGCGTCACTCTCAGCCAGTGCACCATGAAGAAACAGCTTTCCACCACGCGTAAATAATAGAAAGATGTGGCGAGGACAGATTCGGGTTAACTCGGAGAAAGTAGGACTGGGGCAGGTCATCGTGAGGCAACGCCGGCCGAAGGGAAAGCCACCTGGAAACAAACGTAAGAAGCTCTGAATAGAGAGACGAGGGAGGGGGCTGTGTCCGTGGTAGAGCGAAGTTAGCGCAGGGGGCGAGCGGGCCAGCGGGGCTGCTCTTACCGCTGCTGCCGCCAGCGCACAGAGGGGGAGGGGGCGGCAGTACCGGTGTCGGCGGGTGGCGCCTGCAGCGCTCCGATAAGAAAGACCCGAATGACACGAAAGGTGCCAGAGGTGGCGGCGGCGACGACGGAACATGGAGCGCGCTGTTGCTCGCGGGAGGGGAAGGGTGGAGCGGCGGCCGGTGGGCTGAAGCAAAGCCGCGAACGACTCCACGAAGGGAAGCAAGAACAAGAGCCCCGCCGCCCTCGAAGGAAAACAGGAACGGCTTTTGTGCCCCTGTCTGGCTGGCCGCAACGCCTCCATCCCCCTCTCTCTTTGCCTTGGAACACTTTTTCGATTTCTAACTCTTTCTTGGTGTACCCTTTCTTACAGCGCCAGAAACAAGAGACGCCTCATTGGACGGCCAGAGGTCATTTCACATGGGGCAGAGCGTAGTCTTCTGAAGTCGGAATTTCTTGGTACAGTCGAATCTCGTTAAGTCGAACTCTCTTAATTCGAACTATTTTTCGAATTCGAATTAATGAGGTACGTCTGTATGTATGTATATATATTGAAAAATAAAGGTAGACAGTCAAGAAAGCCTGGAAAAAATAGGGGGAGAATGTGGTAGGTCAGTTATTATCCTTTAAACAGATACAGTATTTTGAAAGAAACGAAGAAAGTGGAGAAAAACATGCCCGCCGGATAGGATCCGAACTTCGACATCGAAAATACGCGTCTGATGCGATGACCACTACGCCACCGGCGGGGATGTTTTTCCCCTCCCCTTTCTCGGGTATTTATGTTAACGGATTTCTTGCCTGCACTTAAGGATGGTAGCCAGCGTCACTCCGACTGCTCAGTGGGATGCGGACCACCTTTTAAAACCCCGGGCCGTGGCTCCAGCGTCTATGACATGTCGAAAGCGGTCAACCAGCTGTGAACCCTCTTAAGCTATCCATGGCATCAAGACTGCCGGAACCGAGACTCTCGCTATGCTTGTAGAGAACGATAATGGGAAATAAGGGGTTCATTGAATTAGAACACAAATAAGGGCACGCAGTCAAGAAAGCCAAGAAAAGTAAAGGGGAAAATGTGGTAGGGTATTTAGTATCCTTGAAACAGGTAGGTTTTTTAAAATTAACATCTGGCTGGGAATAGAGCTTAGAATATATGTTGCAGGAGAAGCGGTAAATAAAAAATGATTTGGGCCCTTCCACTATGTGAAGAAGGATGACCTGCGAAGATGGACACCGTCCATTACATGCAAAACACGTTTGTTTGGAATTTGTGATTAAACGTACCTCCTAGCCGAATGAAACTTTGAAGGACTAGAGCCTTACTCTAGCGGACAAACGTGGAGCTCTCTGCTTCCCTTCCGCGCCGTGGGCATCTTACTGCCTCTGTAACACACCACCCCAAACCGCTCGACCACTGAGGACATCGGACAGATCGCAGTAGGCCATTTGACGTGCACGTTTTAGCCTCCGGCCGACACAACGGACATGTCATCAGTGAGGGCGGGAAAACTATACCTGCGCCTGCATGCCCTTTCCCTCCACTCCTAATCTGCACACGCATAAACTGGCGAGCGGTTATGTTCGGATGTTTAAAAGGGAAAGAAACCGTCAGCAATGTTGCTCTGAACGCCCTTCAAGTTAAACAAGCAATATTGGCTACTGTTTGTTCATCCGGGAAGCATAGCTACTCAACGAGCTTGCATGAACTTGTGACGGCAACGGCGACGGCAGCGGCTTTCTGTTGTTTTCCCGCCCATTTGTGGCTCTGCTGTGGACGACGCGCCTTCAATTCCCGCTCTTCTTCCTCGGAGCGAACGGCATGGATCCGTCTCATAGGGATGTTGAAGCCTGGAACTACTCGCGCTTTATCCTGGCGTATAAGCATGTGGCTGTACGCTTCCCTTCAGCGTCGTAGGCATATTACTGTCTGTGTAACACACCAACCCAAAACCGAAATAATCGACGACGGAGGACAGCTGGCAGGTCGTTTTGAGCCGTGAGACTAATTGTCTCCAGCTAGCACAACGATCATGTTATTGGTAGCTGCATAAGCCTATATCTGTGCCTGCACGCCCCCCCCCCCCCCCTTCCCCCCTCCCCTCCACCATCAACTCCCGCACGCATAAACCGGCAACCGGTGATGGGAACGTGTTTAGGCGTAAAATACACCGGCTAAAATGTCACTCGGAAAGCCTTTCAAGGTGAAGAAGAATTATGGGCTCACGTCGGCATTTCAAGCGGGCAAGCTCCTCTTCGTACGCGAGGGATTCGCAGATACCCGACGAGGGTGAATTTGAAGCGGCTATACGGCGGCGGCTACATGTTCGGCAGCAGCGTATTTCCGTATTCTTACGCCGTTTGCGCTTCTGTTGGTTCTTCGCAATAATCTGATAACGGCGCCGATTGCGCTACTCGTGAAATATGCATCAGTGGGGGCGAGGGAAATAACAATTGTGAAAGAGGTTTTGGAGGCGGTGAGGAGGAGCGCCGTAGCGGGGCCAACTGAAGCGGCTTTACCAGAACCAAAGCTGATGGTGTTAGACTGCTTTGCAGTAAAAACGCCCGTTGAGTAGACGAACAACTGGACGTAGATGCGGTTCGGGTCAGAGCGGGCATACACCTTAGTAGAACGCAGAGATAAAACTGTTGGATTTAATTCCGGCGTCCTTCTCTTCCTGGAACCACATTGGAGCATGTCATCAAGACCTGCTCGGAGTTGCTGATGTGCACGAAATAGCGGGTTCGATTCCCGGCCGTGGCGGCCACTTTTCTGATGGTGGCTAAAAGCAAAAACGCCCGTGTGTACGAAATTTCGGCGCACGTTAAAGATCCCCAGGTGGTCAAAATTAACCCGGAGCCCTCCACTACGGCGCGCCTCATCGCCTGCGTTGCGTCGGCGCGTTAAACCCTACAATCAATCAATCAATCAACGTGCTCGGAGTTGAAGAGACTGTTCAAGCCCGGCACGCGACGGGGTCCCCCGCCCGATTACAATGACTCTAGCAGGACATCTTATTGATCTCCTTTGTGAAACTCTCATGGACTTGTCTTCCCACAGCCAATGCATGTCGCAATAACGAGCAAGCTTCTCACAAATGCTTGAGACATGGCAACGCCAAAAAAAGTAATTTTTTAGCACGTACCCTTATGCCCTTGCTGAAAAATCAGCTACCCCTCTATCGAAACGACAATTGGGAACGCGAAGCCTTCCAATATCAAGTCCAACACTGAACGAACCAACCAAGAAGATTCTGGTGGAGAGTGTGACGCAAGACCATGCGCTCATTATGCGAACACCTGTTTCTTATAGAAACGGTTTACCGCACAGCGATTGTGCTATCTAGTGCTTTACTGATACGGGCATCCCACGGCTTTCTTTAGCGTTCAAACGTCTTCGTCATTAGACGAAGAGGTGCATTTTCTGTCTAATTCTGCACGTCCATGCGCTCCTTTCCAAACGCAAACTGCTTCGACCGTGCAAGAACTGTGCAATCGGGTACACGGCGGCTTCATGCCATGAGGGACCCAGGTTCGACTCTGATCACGAGAAGCATTTTAATTTATTTATATATTTATTTATTTACATTACCTTCAAGGCCATAAGGCATTGGAGAGGGGAATGGTTTAATTACAATACAGTAATGACAAAAGCAGTAAATGGGATTACAAATGTTACGAGAATAGCTTCTAAACATACAATTATAGCTGACGCATAATAAGGCAAGTAGAGAAATAACAAATTGGCTTCAAATTATACGATGTTAGCTAATGCGCGATGAAGGGAAAGGACAAAAAAGGAACCTATAATTATACAATATTAGCTATAGCATGTTTGAATAACTCATGATCAATAATGGCAGCTTCTGATGAAGGAAGGTGGTTCCATTCTACTGAAGTTCTGGGTATGAAGGACTGAAAAAAATGCATTGGGGTTTGACGATAGTATTCCAACCTTACTAGCATGATCCAGACGAGAGGAGATAAAATGGGGAGGCGAAATAAGCTTATGACGTAGGTGTGGGTGATGAAAAATGCTATGGAACAAACAAAGACGCTAAACTTTCCGTCGGCAAGATAACGTTGGCAGTTGAAGGCTACTTTTCATCAAAGATATGCTAGCAGTGCGGTTATAATTGGAGAGAAGGAAACGAACATAATTATTTCGAACCATTTCAAGCGACTGTGTTAAAGTAAAGAAACTTGGATCCCACACTGGTGCGGGATTCACCTTCACGTTTCCCACGATCACCATCATCGTCAGAGAAAGTTGGCTTTCCTGCACCGCGTTTTGGGTGGACTACAGACGACATCAGTGCGAGGATGAAAGCTTCGCTTGAAGAGCACCTCCAGAAGAAATCAACAGTTTCCTTTCCGGGTTGACCTGAGGTAAAATTCACGCCGAGAAGGCCGACCAGGTGCAATAAGCGAAGGAATCGATGAATAAGCGGCGGCAGAGGGATTGCTAAATGACGTGGCAAAGAGATATATATCGAGAGTGCTGCTTTCGTTCTGTTTTCGTGTGCACACGGACTAACGACTCAAGAAAAACAGGTACGAAAATAGAAGCGAGGGACGACGTTGTCGATGTGCAACACTTACGAGGCACCAGAAAAGTAGCCGTGCACAGTGTCCTGTCGCACGGAATATTGTACGTCGGGCCTGGAACATGGCTTACCGCCTTGGAACAATGATTAGGACAATCGTCTTTCCGTAGCGATGCCTTTTGGGCTTGTTTTGATGCAGCCGGCAATCGAGTGCGGGCAAAAAAAAAATGTTGTATCCCTCTTTCATAGGAATCGGTAAAACACGAAAGTGAGATGTGCCTTCCCAGGAGCAGTTAAGGGTTTATGGTGCATCGATGTGAACTTACACATCGCTATTTATATTTTTTCGGTATGGCACCGTCAGACTTATCAACATTATACACTGGATTGCACGCGCCAGAGCACTGAGTAAACACGAATGAAACCACAAGCGCTCGCAAACCATGCGAACTAAACCGAACGGGTTGCCAGCGAATCGTTTGGTGCACTCACGTTCCGCTGCAGTGAAAGGGCATGATTTGCGGGGCTGTCTTGCGGGTGTGCTTGGCGAGCGACAACCTGCTGGCGGGTCGCTTTCACAAATGTGCGACCACTGCGGCCCTGCTCCGTGGAGTGTACGGCAGACGGTTGCGTTGCGACCAGCTCAGCTGGCGCCAACTGTCGGCGCTCATTAGCATCGTAATGCACTACTTCGCCACACCTGTCTTAGACGGCAGCACCATCTAAATAGAAGAGGTTACAGGAAAGATGTATGGCGCGTTCATACAGTGGAGTCGGTAAAGCGCCTGGCACCTCCCGTTGCGGCGACAGAGCATCTGGCTCGAATCCTGGCGCAGCTTCTTTTTTCTGGCTATGTCATTTCTATGACGGATATGACGTCAGTCAGGTCTTGGTGGATCCCGGCATGAAACACTTCCGTTGTAAGAAAAGAAAGAACTACAGCAAACCCCCCTGCTAACAAAATCACTTTTTCGAAATATCACTCTACTCAAACTGCTTCATGGTAGTGACTGCAGTTCATTCACAGTGATTGGTGTTTGCTTTAAACGAAGTATCGCTTATGACAAAACCATTTTTTTTTGTACCGATGACTTTGTTGTAGCGAGGGTTTATTGTGTTGTCTAACGGTTAGCGCATGGTAACGGCCGTAGCTAATGGTGGAAAGCGCCTGCGCAGCTGCTGGGGAAGAATTTGGTTAGAGGGAAAGAATTTCGGTGTTTTGTTATCGCTGCGCAATACGCGTGGAAGAGGGTCGCTTTTGGTGTGCTGTAAAAGGAGCCACTGACGCGAGGTCTGACGGTGGTAAAAGTACTGCCCTTCCCACCGCGTTCAACAACACGTATGATGTAAAATATGTCGCTAGCCGTGCCCCGTAGTATGCCTCCAGGGATCATAATTTCCCGAATGACAAACTTTTACCTACAGTGAACTGAACTGAGACGCCAAAAGATTGTGTGCTATGGCGTTATTGCGCCGTGTTTGTTCATTTTGCGGTACGCTGGAAGAAGTGGAATACGCAAATTTTGTTTTTTACAGTTGCTTAGTCGTTAGAGTGACCTAAGTATATTTTATGCTGTTTTATGCCGTTTTAGTAGGTTTTATGCCATTTTGCTTGTTGAGTTGATAAAAAAGCCACCAATGCCGTCATTTACCTTCCATTCTGTTTTAGCAGGCACTACATCGGGACGCAAGTAACGTACAAATTAATTATTAGGAGCCAATTTAGGACGTGCCAACGGTAAAATTAGTGATTATTTCTTCACATCCAGACAGAGGACGTAGAAGTATTTCACACAAGTAAAAAGGGCACTAGATAAGTTAGTTACTCGTATCGACACAGTTGGGCTAAGCCATGTCCTGTAAATGAACAAATAAATTAGCTCTTAATTTTTGGAGACTAACCATACCGCAACGGTTTTTGTTTTTTAGAGTAGAAGGGGCACATGAATTCATACTTGGCGGAACATGGTGTATCCCAGCCCTCGCCGAACAATTTCCAGGTCCTGGGACTATTTAACATCAACAGATGAGCGACACAGGCCGTGCAGTCATTCATCTTGATCTCCCCACGCCTCCCTCTTTCGACTGTTTCTCTCAACTCAATTTAAACTTCGTGAAGTGTTCTGACACCGAGTTGTTTCCTCAAAAAGAAAAAAAAGAAATCAAATAACCGCTACCTTACCGTGCTTTATTCTCACCCGCTCCAGCAGCACCGTGAACATCAACACCGACAGGGAAATTTCGCAACTACAGATTTTTTTTTTCTTTACGCATCGAGGCAAAAGATTGCGGCGGGTGAAAGGACCATTAAACGGCCGTGTAGAAGAGAACGCAAGGTCCTTCAACAGTGGGTTGCCGAGGGTTCCTTTCACGCCTAAGTGCGGCAAGTGATTTTTTGTTTCGTTGACACAACTCCTTCCTTCAGGCGAGCCATTCTCTGCCTCCTTTCCCCCTCTGCCCCGTCCAGCGCCGTTTGTCCCTTTGGACGCCGACAAACACGAAGAACCAAGAACTATACACGAAGGGTGACAGAAGCGAGGAGGAGAGTAGGAATGAGGGGTCCGGCCGCTGGCAGTGGAGCAGAGGGAGCCGCCATTTTCCGGAAGCTTGGGCCTGTCCCACTTCCGCACCCTGCCATCATGCAAGCCACGGGCGGGGGAAAGGGGAGGAAAGTGGCCCGGGGTGGTGAGGACGAGAGTGTCCGAGTGAGAGGGAGAGAAGGGAGGGGGGATGCCTCGATCTCACGTCGGCTCCTGTGGCCACGGAACCGGAAAATGAGTTTGCGCTCGAGTTTGTCTGCCGACGCTGCCAGGAGTGATGACGCACATGCGCTGTTCGCAGACGTTTTGTTTCGTGAACGCTGGACTGACTTTCATTCTCCTCTTCCGCCTCCGCCCACTGCTCTTTCCTTACTTCTTCCGCGCGTCGCCGTCCATGTGTTCCGTGGTGTCTTCCCCCGTCTCTCCCCGTTTCTCCATCCCCCTCCGCCTGCATCCTCCGGCCCGCACACATCCCTCTTGCGATCCTTTCCATCAACCATCTGACCTGTCCCCTCGGCTTTCGGCGGGCCCTCCCGCTACCACATCTCCGCTTGCACAGAGCGGAAAACTGGCCACCAGAAGCTAACCTCGCCAACCCCTGTTCTTATATTTCCCTCAGTCCCTTTGCCGCCAGCAAGAAAGCATGTGTCCCGAAACCCGAGAAGGTTCTGGCCAATTATTTCCAACTGCGGCAAGAAGCGAAGAGAGTAAAGTCTCAGGGAAGAGCAACCAAGGACGTCGCCAGTGGGCTCAAAGGTTTCACCGCAGGTGTTTTTTTTTGTTTTGTTTTGTAATTTGTTGGGGCGCACGGGGAATAGGAGGCGCTGATATTGTGTTTTGCGCCACTTGCACAGATAAATAAACAGGCTCGAGAGCTCTGTCTCAAATGGCGGCAAATCTGAGAGCTTATAGAAGATTAAAGGTGGTGGAGGCAAGGGGGGGGGGGGTGAAGAATGGAGTAGAAGGGTGGCTAATGCAGAAAGCTATTACGTGCGCGGAAAGCACCCCTTATGTGAACTGAAAAACATTTTCAGTCACACACAATGACAGTTTCGGGTCCGCTGTAACGTGAGTATAATTTAAAGAAAAAGGCATGGAAGCACTATAGCATTTACGATAGGTCAAATAAAATGTCACGTACATCTGTGTAGGTCATTCCTCTTGAAAAGAAAAAAGTTGATGAGACATCTGCGTTTGGATCCTAAGATGTAAGGCGCGATAGATATACTTCGATTCCCACGGAGCGTTTTCGTACGCCATTGCTGCATTTCGGATATATGCTTCACCAGCACTAACGGTCATGGAAAAGAGAAACTAGCAGCGAGGGTTGGTAATCGCCGTGTCCCAGGAGATACAAAGGATCTCTGCGCTTCTGTGGCTTAAATTGTGGACGTGGAAGATTGCGGATGTGAGGTGTTGATCAGTTTGAGCGCGAAAGCGTCAGTGTCAGTGTATGAAAATATTTATTCTGTGATGTCTAGGCCACCCTGAACAATTTTGCTTTTTTTCAGAGAGGGAGAGAGAGGGGTGTAGAGAGGGAAAATCTTTTTTCAGGAAGAAATAGTTGTGGTTCAGGAAAATGGGATAAAGAGATGGCAGGGAGCTCAAAGGTGGAACCTGAGCCTACGGCCCCACTGATGCACTAGCTCCTTTCTTTGCCCTCGCAATATTGAAGTAACGTGCTGGTCAAAGGTGCCTGCCATGTCTCGAAGAAGTGGAATATGCTGTGCTTGAGTTGTTCTACCCTGACCATACCCTTGTACATGGCTAGGTTGCGTGCAAAAGGGTGCATGTTTCCCCGATTTTAGCAGAGATTTAAGGTAATGTATCATGTCTGATGTTAAGTTAATGTCCGATAGATTTTCAGATACTCGTGTGCGTTTTTCTTGCACAGAGTTTGCGATTATTTGGCATTGAGATTATTTGGCATGCATGTCCATTCTGTTAGCCTGGTGGTCCATCCTTTGTTAGTTCGTCTCACTCAAAATTTCGAAGTTGAGGACTGCCTTACATGCTGTCCCGGTGATGGTGTTTTTTTTACACTGTCTTTGGTGCGGGTAAATTTGTGGTACGATAGGTTCTGCAATATTCGGGTAATGGTCAGTGGTTGTATGAGCCTTATCGTTTCTTTTTTTTTCTTTTTATTGCTGTGGTTTTGGTTGGGTGTTTTGGTTGTGGGAAAATGGTTAAAGATTTTCTGTTTTTGGCGATTGTCAGTTTGGCACTACCGCTTGTGTTTAGAGCCACGCTGAGCATTCTTACGTGACTGTACTCCGGAAGGACATCCGTATGTATCTTTTTTTAGTGGGATTTTTAACTTGACCGCGTGGCGCCATCTGTCGTTTGCCCAACCGAGCTTGCAGCGCACACGGAACCCCGGGAATACTGAAAAGTATTTTGAAATCTTATGTGGTTATACGCTAGTTTGCGGGCTTTCATTTAGTTCTTTTCTGCTTATTATCTTTGCCTTCCTTGATTTCTGAGAGACCGGCGTTAATCCTTTGCCCACGGCTTTGGTTAGATCACCCAATGCTGGTGGCGGCGTAAGTCCCGGTGGAAAACACCCCGCCGTGGCTCAGTGGGTAAGGCGCTGCGCTGCTGAGTCCAAGGACCCGGTTTTGATTCCCCGCCATGGCGGCCGTTCTCCTACTGGAAGCAGAAAAAAAAAACAAAAAAAAAAAACAGGAGTGTGGCGAGAATTCGGCGCACGTTAAAGATTCTGAAGTGGTCCATTCTTCCGGAGACTTCCACTACGGCGTGCCTCGTAACGCACATGTAGCTGGGAGCATGAATTACCGCAAATCAGCATTCCATCGAACTAAACACCGGCGATGAGACCGCTCGTTCCGCTGTGGTGTGTGATGCAGCCCCGAGTGTGCCTAGATATCCCAGGAGTGACAAAAAAAAAACGTGATTTTCCAATTCCGGCCCTGCAACAGCTCGCTTTGACGTACATGCACGAGACATACAGTGACCGAACCCATGTATACACTGATGGCTCGGTAACATCGTCGGGTTCTGCCGGAGCTGTTGTTATACCACGACTGTCACTGTGCAGCAAATTCAAGAAATCCAATCTTACAACATCCACGGCTACAGAACTTACGGCTATCCGTAGCGCTCTTCACACCATCGAGCAAAGTTCGTGCCGTAGATGCGCTATCTTCTGTGATTCGAAGCCTGCACTTCAGTCACTCCAGTCAGCGCTGTGCCGGGGACCTCACGAACAGCTCTTGACAGAAATAAGAATGCTGTACGACCGTGCTACCCAGGCGGGTCATGATGTCACCCTACAGTGGCTTCCTAGCCACTGCGGCATTGTCGGCAACGAAAGTGGGGACGCTGCCGCCCGGCTGGCGCATCAAACAGCGACAACTGTACTCATCCCATTTTCTAGGACGGACGCAGCTAGGGCCCTCCGCATTCTTGCCCAGGAAACAGCTATCTCCCAATGGTCTCCACAAGATTTCACATGTGCACGCATTGATGCCTTTGACCCGCACCTGCAACGCCCCCTTCCACTAGGCCTCCCACGGTCTGACGCAACTTTTCTTTGCCGTCTCTGGCTGGGGGTAGCATTCACAAATGCTTACTCGTACTTAATAGGAATGGCAGCAAGGGCGGAGGGCGAAACGTGCGGCACATCGGAGACGATACGCCACCGTTTTATGCGAGTGCCCACGCTACTCCCCTGCAAGGAAGAAGCTGTCATCAGCACTGAGGAACTTAGACTCTCGGCGGCCATTTTCGGAGGAGAAGATTCTGTGCCACTGGCTTTCTCAGTCATCCACTCAGAAGGCGACTAAGGAACTATTACATTTTCTACGGGCGACGAACTTGAACACTAGGCTATAGACTGAGAGCCTCCAGTGTCAATCACTGTCAGTGTTTCAATGCTGGGCATACGTGTCTGGTCCAACTTTTCCTCTTTTTTTCCTCTCTCTTTTTTTGCCCATTTCCCCTTTCCCACGTGCAGGATAGCAAACTAGGCTCTAGCCAGGTTAACTTTCCTGCCTTTCTTCTACACTCTTCCTTCCTTCCTTGTATTTTTTTTATCTTCTGGTTGACACACGCTTTGGTGTGATGGCGTAAGTTGCGGGCACGACTGGCGACCGTGTCTGGAGGGTATGCTACCACCGACTGGGCGCAGAATGAACTTCACTGCGCAGGTGCGGCACCTGCTGATAACACGTGTGCTTTCTTGCGTATCAGTCATTGTACCATCAGTCGTTGCGTATCAGTCGTTGTACATAAGCGGGGCCCGCAAATATTGCTGCTTCAGTCGTAGCTTCCGGCTGGCAGCAATGGCGCATTTCTGTGGACGCCTGATGAGCACGGCTGATAGCGGACGGCTAGGAGCCACGGGAAAATCGAAAAATGAGCCTAATAACGCTATCTCCTGAAAAACCGCACGGAGAGAATATCCCTGTCAGTTGCGATTATTAATTAATAGGGATTGCAATAGGACACAACAATGTGCGCTTTGGTGTAACATTGAAAGTTCAACTTGGAATATTTGCTTAATTTTGGCCCCTCAACGTAAAGCTCTTCCAAGCCCACGTCCAGTAACTGATATAGTTCTAGGTGTTTGATTTTAATTTTCTGTGTTGCTTGATGCCTGTGAACTGACGATTTAAATTATCACAGTGTATTTTCACAACCGTTAAGAGTAGGTGTCTGGTTAGTCTATGAGATAACTAATTTCCTAGTTAGAGCAATTAGTCGTCGCACGGGCTGTTCATATTCTCTCTCCATGGCCAGTACACGTTGCAACGCTCTCTGTCCGCTGGCGGTATTACACATTCTTTAGCGTTTATTGAAATGAAACCAGGGGGGTCCCTTGCTAGTGCATCAGGCCCCCCCAGGGATTTAGATGGGTTATGGTTCACGGCGTGAACGAGTTACTAATTACCACCGCCCGTCTAGTAGTTACTTGGGGAGTGCGGACCTGCCACAATTTAAAGTCTGCGCAGAAAAATAACAGATGAAAACTGCGAGCCATGCTGCAAGCTGTATAGACAAATCGTAATCACCGAGAGCCACCACAGAGCTAACGTATATGGCTGCCCACATATAATCTATAGTTTCGGGCATGTCGGCAAAATCTTCGCATCCAACCGGGTCTTCACGCAACAGAGAGCAGACCCACATATCGAAAAGTAGTGAAGAGAGCGCGTGCGAGAACAGCCTTTTAAAGTGGAGAGAGTGACATTCTCAAGGACACGGACAGTAGAAGCGTATCTCCTGGTGCTCTTGCCTGCAGGTCAGCGCCGGTTCTCGGAAACTGTAAGAAACGATTTGTACTGACCTAGCCGCACGTACGCCGGCGCACGCCGCACCGTAAATGAGCGGCCGAAGTAGGCGTCCCTACTGTTCACATTGGAAAGCGTGCGACGCGACACACGTGATATACAGGCGGCATGGCTGGGCGTAACGCGGGGTCTAGATTGCGGCGGTGGCGTTCGAGCGTCTGTTGGCGCGTCTCATCGCCGTTTGTCAGCGTATGGACGAAATGCTCACGCACCCTTAAAAATTTACCTCGTGGATCTTCCATTACTTTTTTTTTCTCCTTTTCGGTTCCTTTATACCTTGAAGCAGCTCGGTCTTGCTGCTACCGGCAAGGAGCTACACTGAAGCAGTGGTTCATTAACACGGCCGTTTGTTCACTTCTCACAACGATAGAAGGCTGACTGTTGAAGACCTGCGCCAGAGACGATATTTGAATACCGGAAAGTCGTCTCTGAAGTATCCGCGTCGGCGAGTTTACGGCCCGCGCTGTGTGTGTGCGTGTGTGTGTATGTGTGCGTGCGTGAGCGCCCGCTTGTGTGTGTGTGCACGTGTGTGTGTGCGTGTGTGTGTGTCTGTGTGTGTGTCTGTGTGTGTGTGCGTGTGTGTGTGACTCTGTGTGTGTGTCTGTGTGTGTGTGCGTGTGTGTGTACGTGTGTGTGTACGTGTGTGTGTGTGTGTGAGTGTGTGTGTGTGTGTGTGTGTGTGTGTGTGTGTGTGTGTGTGTGTGTGTGTGTGTGTGTGTGTGTGTGTGTGTGTGTGTGTGTGTGTGTGTGTGTGTGTGTGTGTGTGTGTGTGTGTGTGTGTGTGTGTGTGTGTGTGTGTGTGTGTGTGTGTGTGTGTGTGTGTGTGTGTGTGTGTGTGTGCATAGAATCCAAACCCAAATATATGGGTTTGTGCTGGAAATACCGCCCACTTCAATGCATCATTCGGCTCGGCTCGTGCCATCGGCGTGTGGATCCCATCAGCCCGGTATAACATCTACAGAAAACTAAGCCACGAAATTTCCTCGACTGCCACCGAACGGGCCGCTGTAAGGTCTGTACTTCATTACATCAGCGGACATCATGCCCAATAATGGGTAGTATTCCTCGACTCGCGCAGCGCCTTACAAGCCCTCCGGAAAGTTCCCAACATCAGTCAGCTTGTATGTGAAACTGAGGAAATTCACACAATGGTGGTGCGCGAAGGACATAACATCATTCTTTAGTGGCTACCTGGTCACTCGCACATAAAAGGCAATATTAGATCCGACACAGCGGCCAGCGCCGGCCACTTGCTGCGCAATACGACCCTGCTCGGTTTCTCCGGAGAGGACAGCAACGTCCTTATCCTCGCAAGTGGATGGACTGCACAAATTTTGGAACGGCAGGACCCTCACCATGGTTGTCCACCTCTGCAGGCTATTGACTCGCACTGTGACTTCCACTTTCCACGCGGCCTCAACAGGCGGTGTCAAGGAAGGAGTGTTGCACCGACTGCGCCTGAACGTAGCGTTTACTGGAAGTTTAAGATAGGTTGGGACGATTCACCCCTCTGCCCAAATTGCCCCGTATGTGTGACTGTAACTTACTTGTTCTGAGTGTGACCTCGATTCGCTGCTGCTCGAAAAACTGCAGTGAGCTCCTTGTATTGTCTATGCAATGGGGGCAGGATCGAACGTAGTCATTTTCTTGGGCCCTTGGCCAATAGTGCTGATAGTATCTTGGGAACAAAAGTTCTGCTCCGGTTCCTACGAGGCTCTAAACTGGACAAATATCTGGAGATTATAGACAGCTCAAGTTTCTCAGGATGTCTATTCTTTTGCGCTGTGGTGTTTGTCCATTTCTTTTTCTTGGGTTGATGTGGTTTTTTACATTATGTTTTGATTACGAAATAATATTACTATTTTCTTTTCGAATTTATTTTTATTCCCGAACTTTGCTAGCAGCATTTCTTGCTTCTCTTTTTAACGGACCCTGTTTGTCTTCTCTGCTGTACTTGTAATGTTCCAACATTAGCAACTCGTCACTGTAGTCATCCCCCATCTGGTGTAGCAGGCCGTGTCACTTGCGGGGCTGACCTCACCAGTTCGCATTTAAGATTCTCTCTCTCTCTCTCTCTCTCTCTCTCTCTCTCTCTCTCTCTGTATATATATATATATATATATATATATATATATATATATATATATATATATATATATATATATATATATATATATATATTTTATATATTTTTATATATATAGTCTCCTAGACCACGTTGTTAAAAGCATAAAAGTTGGATACAGGGATACAGGGCAGTGAATGAAAAGTACTCTATAGCTCTTTCAAAGTCCTAAAGTAAACAAAAATAAAGTAACAATCACTGCCTTCACCACAAAGCTGCTTGCAGGAAGTCCGCATTGAAATTCCGGCATAATTTTTCTTAAAGAGGGCCCTGCAGAAGATATAGGCACATAGGAATTGCATCGAATAGAAATGAAGAAAAGAAGCGCAATATGCTCCCAGCATATATATATATATTTTGCTTCAGCAGCGTGACCAAAGCTGCGGGAAAAAACAATGATCCGATTGAGCTTCTCCGAGAGGGCAAACCTTTGTGCTCGAGTAACGGACAGATTTGCATTTTCCTTGCGATAGAATACGAAAGAAAAAACGATGTGTGTGAACTCCGTAATTGGGATAGGCGCTGCCGGCGTCTCACTTCCCTCCCCCGCCCGCCTTTATCCTTTGTTCTTTTTTCTTCCGATGAACAGCATGAGAAACTTTAGAGCCATAGCAGACTTGTTATGAAATTTAATTAAATACGCAACCCTATTCTCTGTTTTCCCGAGAGGCTCATTACAATAAATTTCAAGCCGCCTAGTTATCTGTGCAGCTGCTTAAACTCCCGCTTGTCCCTGCATCAAGCGCTTTTCCTTCAGCCAGATTTTATGTTTAAACTCAACAAAACCAACGCGTGCTTATGCCGAGACCTTCCTTTTAAGGTATTTCGGACGAAAACGTGTCAATTGTTATGAATCCCTGCCCCGAAGCATAATGTTCGGCGTTGGCAATGTGTCGGCTCCAGCCCACAGTTTCCTTATAATCAAAATTGAGAGTCACCAGACCATTAAGGTGATCACTGGTGGAGTCTTCGAATGCTAGCTTCGATTAAAAGTGTCGAAACACGTCAAGTCTACGTCGTTTCTCAAGCTCTATTTTCGCTCAAGTTCTATTCGCTCAAGCCAAGCTCTGCTGTGCTTGAGCGAATGCTCGATGTCATTCGAATTGCTTGAAAAGACTGGTGGCTTCTTTAAAGGGGTCATGCAGACAAAGTACAAGTTTGTTTCATTCGTAAGATTTGGTGTTTTATAGTGCCCAATCGCTTGTCCGGCAGCAAACAATGCTTTTTATTTTAAAAGTTTGATTCTCCCGCCAAATATTGTGTTTCTTGAGGTCGTTTGATATGATGTCACAAACACAAGTCTTCAAGTGAACCCGAATACGGCACTAGGCTTTCAGAGCCTTGTTTACCGTCAATCCTTTCAGATGGCGCCACCATACCGTAACTGGCCTTTGCCCGTCTTCGTTTTGCTTTGACCGTATTTGCACCTGGCTTGTTTTTGTTACGGTATAAAGTACTCGTTTTGTAAAACATGGGGAATACTCGACAAACGGGGTAGCGTAAGACGATGTCGCTTGCGCCAATCGGCCGGTGTCGTGTCAGACAACCCGAAAGCGCCATACTGCTGGGCAGCTATAACAAGCCTAGTCTGCGCAGTGCCAACAACAACAGCGCGCTCTGGTACTTCTATCTTGACATGTACTTTCATAACTTTTGTGTTTACCCCACCATTCTTACTTGTTCAAAATGATTATATGCATAGCATTTAAGCGAAAATAGCTCGTGTTCAAGATTGTAAGCCGTGCCTAACTTGCGTTTGCTTTTGCCGGCCTCCGGCAATCGCAGATCTGGCTGGTACGACATCATAGGTTCCGTTGCGGTATATGAGCTAGTGGGTCGCGTGGGCATTCCCTTATCTCCTAATTATGTAGCTTACTTGAGCGAACTTTGCGTTAAAAGTGGTGTCAGTATAATTCTAGCGAGGCAATCTTTCGGATGAACCAAACTTGTGTTTTGTCTTCATGCCTCCTTTAAAGATAGTCTCTCTTCGGCTATCTGAACGCTACAATCTGTTGTCTGTCTGTCTGTTTGTTTTTGTGTATGTATGTATGTATGTATGTATGTATGTATGTATGTATGTATGTATGTATGTATGTATGTATGTATGTATGTATGTATGTATGTATGTATGTATGTATGTATGTATGTATGTATGTATGTATGTATGTATGTATGTATGTATGTATGTATGTATGTATGTATGTATGTATGTATGTATGTATGTATGTATGTATGTATGTATGTATGTATGTATGTATGGGTAAGCCGGTTGGTCGATGGGTCAACAGGGAAAGGATTCTTAAACACGAAGTAAGTATATATTGGACACCATTCAAAACTACGAAAACTGCTGCCATGACTCATACGTGTCCACAAGGTTCAGAGCAAAGGATACCTCGGGCATATTTGAGGCAAAATGTAAATTTGAAACCGAGAGTACCAGCATTATTTTGATTAAGGATGCAGGTTTCAATGATTTTAGAAGAGCAAATGAACAAACTACTCGAGAAGAACAGGCTCATAGTGATACGTCAGAAAAGCAGACACTAGAGGTGGTCCAAGCTCAACAAAAACAAAAGCCCTACGGCTGATGGTCACTTAGAAGGTGATTAAGGACCTTGAAAGAAGAACCGTAGGAAAGCTTTCGCTCTGCATATTCCTGCCAGAGGAAATTTGCGAGACAATACAATTTACCTTCAATGCCATTTTGAATGATTGACGAAAAGTTTCGTCGGGTATCTTTCCTTTCTTCCAAGGTTTAATTATTTTTTTTAAGTTGCAAACTGAACATTGCAAAACCGCAGGTGCATCTATAGTTCGGAGGGAAGTCGCTTCTAGTGCTACGATTTTCTGCTTCAGCAGTAGCAATATCCAACCAAGTTCTGAAATTTGATGCTGGGCTACATTATTGGGCCCGCAGCTTCTCCATGCTTCACAGGGGTACGCTAAGGCTCCAGTATCGTTGTTGGTTTTTCTGGCATGACTAGAACGGCAAAAAATCATCTTGAATAGACGCAACTGATGCACGACAATTGGATACAACTCGTCTCGTTGATTTACTACCAGATAATCAAATTTTCGTTTTTGGCAAGTGCATTCTGACAATTCTCCGAACGCAAATAGAAGTAACAAATGCTCCTACTTAAAGACAAAATTAGCAGAAGCTATTCTCAAACTAAACGTTTGAACCAAGCAGCAGAGAAGTTCTCTCACGTGAAATTTCAGATCTCCGCTTCTACTGCTGCCAGTGCCACCCTTCGGGGATATAGCCGCCGTCGCAGAAATCCCCGGCAAGCCACACCCAGTGTCTCGTAAAAGCTCGGTGGTTGCTACTTTTTCTCTACAAAGTATACCTGTAGATGACATTTCCCACGTGTCTTGTACACCCGTCAGGCGAATTTCTTTTTCGGCCCCTTTTCCCTCTACGACTGATTTGAATCACCGCAGTGCTGCAACGCATCCCTTTTTCCCTTGCGGTGGCTTAACATATCTCGTCTCCATTCCCGCCTACAGTTTTTCCTTTCGTTACGCTCTGACCACAGGAAAATCGATGGCACTGCAGCCCTATTAAATTTCTCGTTCTGTCTTACCTGTCTGCCGGTCATCAAGGCTGATACCCAAAGCGTACATTTCAAAAGTCTTTGGTGGCGTACTTAAGGTTGTTTCCAGGAAAGTAGTTAAAATGTTGTCGAAACAGAGATCACTCTCACCGTGAAATGGTAATAGTAGAGAGCTTCACAGGACCGCATTGCCGTGACCGTGAACTATTTCAGCTGGCTCGAAGAGTTGCGCAGCGCTTTTTAAATTTGTACACAAATTTTCCAGTCTTACCGAGGCCTTAACGGTAGCCGCCAGGGGACCCAGAAAGGCGATTCGTGACACCACGGCGCAAGGCGCCTCAACTGTAATCTGTTTTGCCAACCCCGTTAAGCGTCGTTAAAGCTGTTACATGCGAGTAAGTACCCAGAAAAAAATATGCAGCGAGCGTTCCAAGGGTGACATACGTTTTCTTCCCAGACTCCCTAAAGAGCTTTCGCGGCAACCCCTGAGCACAGCTACCTACCCGGCAAGCGATAGTTTTCTTCGCAGGCTGTGTAAATTTACCTTTCTAAGTGCAGAGCAGTTTACGGGCTCCCCTTGTCGTCGCAGCTCCCTCGCTGGACCCAAGTAGAGCCACAGGACGTGCCGTCGTAGCGGCTGTTGTCGCGTCGTAACCCAGAGGCTTCGAAAGCCAAGCGGTTTATATAGTCATAAGCGTTCGAAACTCGTGAACCGCTGGCGCTTGTCATACATCTCCCCGTTGTTTAGCGCAAGGAAAACTGTAGTACATTTGAGGCGAAATATACGTCATTAACCGGCAGCGCCCGCGTTCATTTAGATAGGAACGCTCGTTGGGTTGGGTTTTACGACAGCAAGCGAAAAAAAAGTGGGAACGCAACGCCGGCACGTGCGGGAGGAAAAGCAAGCACAAAAAGAACAGAACTCCCGCTGGCGCAGTTTCAGGCGGGGGGCGCGCGAGCACTGCGAAGGCGGAAAATTTGAATTGCATTGGGTGGTAGCAGTGAGCGGATAACGGCGCTACAGCCCATTACGGCGAATCACTGCTCTGCACTTCCGACAGCTTTCTGATTGAGTGGGAACGGCTTTAATTTTTTTATTTGTAAAATTTTCCTAACTTTCATACATTGTTAATGACTTTAAAGTGTCATTTTACGTTGTTATGGGAAGCAAAATGTGAGAGCAGTGTTCTGCAGGCTAAAGCCATCGTTCAACGGCAGAAGCAAACCAACGTTAAGTACGCACTAAAGTTTGTCTTACATGCATACCAGGATATAATTACACGTATAATCTTTTCCACGGGTGTTTCTAAAGTACTAATGAGGAGTTTAAAGCCCTTTAGCAGAATTTCCTCCTAACACACCGTAGATTTTCTATACTAACCCCTGAAAAATGTTTTCGAGAAGTTATGCACCCCAGAAAAAAAAGAAAAAGTGAGGTATATACATAGACCAGTTAACCCATCTAACAATATTTGACATATTTCTGTATCAATTAACATAAGTCTGAAGCCTGATAGCACGTCTTTAATGTTCCATTTTGACCCAGATTTCCTGTTGTCACAGGTTGGCGCTGTAGTCCATGCCCCCTTTGATAATGATTGTGCGGTAAAGGGTAAATTAGTTTTTAACTGCGAGGTGAATGTACAGCGACCTTAATACTAAAGTCTGTGTGCAAGCCCCTAAAGATCACCATCATCATCATCATCATCATCATCATCACGCTTACAGCCGTACCTATAGCCTCAGTGTCTATTCAAAGGGGAAATATAAGCCAAAGTCTAAAAAAAGAGTCGTAGTTGCATTACTTACGCAGGCCAGATGGCATATCACCCCAATCCCAAGGGCAAGGCGCTACTCATCATCCTCATCGTCAGCTCAAATGGTGGCAGGCTGACACCGCGCAAATAGGTATTGATGCCACATTCTGGAGCAGCAATACAGATAAATAATAATAATTCCCTATTAGCAATTAAATATTCACCAGCGAAGTCTAAATTTTCATCCCCATTACAATATTTTCCTTTTTAAAAATTGCCTTCATCTGCGAAGTTCCTTTTTTTTTTTGTTCTGAAAGCTTTGCCAATGGAACGCGTTCTTGTTGTACCCCTATTACCTTCATTGGCTGTGAAAGCTGGACACCTTACGTATTTCCCTCATGCTACTGCGTCTGCCCTATTGCTGCTGTAGTTAAGTAGTTAGGAATGCGTAGTGTGCAGAGAGGGCATCGAACGAAATATGTATTACAGCGTGTTCCACGTTGTGCATTAGTGTTTTGCCAGCGCGAACTCTCAAAAATCGTCTTGCTGCTTCAGTGCCCCTTTTCTGACGGTATTTTTAGAGATTCCTTGGAAACTTAGGTCTGCTTATGTACAGCCGGTAAAAGGCTTGTCTATAACACAGCTTTCGCACTCTAAGCCCTATTCTACCCCGCCGGAGCGGGATTTGAATAAAACTACTGAGGAATTCTGAAGTCTTAGGCCTTCGCTTTTGCCTCCAACATGTTTGGAACGAGTATGTTTCGGTAGTTTTCGGTTGCAGCTGGTTGAAGTTGAAGTCGCTGTTATAGACAAGCGTTTTACCGACTGTGCTTTGAAGGCAAAAGCTTAGCGATTATCAGACATCTTTATTTCTACATCGAGTTGGAATCTCCTTCTTCGCTTTCGTTTCTTCGTCTTTTGATGCGAACTGCTCCGTCAGCCAGACTGGCAGCAACACCCGTGCCAGCTTCCGCACAGTCAGAGCTGCATCGGCATGCACCTGGTATACTCCCGTGCCGTCCTGATCACGTGTCACGCGGCCCGCAGCAGGCTAACTGTTGCTCTTGCTTCACTTTCTTACTGCGAGGTTTAAGGTTTCCAGGAAGGCTTCGACGAAAACTTTATTGGAGAGCCTGTTCCCAGTGCCGGTTTATCACCAGCCTTACATTGGCCACCATAAGCACAGTGTTTTGAAGAGTGTCACACGTATGCCCACATGTCTTCCTCCAAATGCAAAAACATTTTTTTAAGTTGCATACATCAACGCTTCCATGGAAACATGGTTGCCCGAAAAAGGAATGTTTACCCTTTGGTCTGACAATTGCCGCTTATGTAATCAACCTGAAACCATTGATCATTGCTTCGTTTTGTGCCGGGATCCCGTATTTTTCTGGGATGTTTATTGCAACGAACTGTTAAAGAGGGCATAGACAATTCTGTTCTTGCCTTTTCGAGATGCTACTGGAGTGCCCTATGATATATTTGTTGTGATCGCATTGTACAGCTTATGGAAGTACCGCATGACTGACAGGCGCGCGGAACCACCTCGCCCAGCGAAGGGCATTTTTCGGGAGCAGGCTGCGTTGGTGCACAGCATTTATGCCGCGCAAAGGGTCCCACCAGAATCGCTGCATCTGCTGGACGCGTGCGTCTGCTTGCCGGAGATTTGACAGAAGTGTTATTTTTGCTGTAGTGATGGCCATCTTTTTGGATGGCTGATAGCTTCTGTAGGCTGTAATAGGCGCAGTTTTTACATGCAGTAAAGAAAAAAAGACGAGTTAGCCAGTTGTAGCGCGCTCGGCTCATGCTGTGGAATGTCGGATTTAAACCCGACACGAACCCACATGTGTTTTTTATTTTTTTTTTTGCTGCATAGCGGTGGCCATTTCGGTATCGTTGGAGTTAGCGACGACAGCGTCGCGACGGTTATACTCTTCGCGTTTGATAACGCACCTAAAGCTTTCGTCCTAAACATTCGCGCCTTTAGCGTGACGCCTTATATCTGCAGCATAGTTGCATAATTACTTTAATGTTAACACCTATAGTCACGATAGCAGGACAAATTTAATTTACCTTCACTATAATAGGAAAAAAAAACTGTGGTTGATACCTCTGTCATAGGAATCAGTAAAACACGGAAGTGAAATGTGCAGTGAAATCTGCAGCTGAGCATGATTTGCGGGACGGCGGCTGTCTTGGGGGTGGGCTTGGCGAGTGACATCCTGCTCGCGGGTCGCTTCGGAAAAATTGTACTGGCGTCATTTCCGTGACGGATATGACGTGAGTGAAATCTTGGTTTATCCCGGCATAAAACACTTTCGCATTAAAATATAAAACCCGAAAACTAACAACCATAAGTATAACGTATTAAATGACGATGATTGATGATGATTGCTATTGGTTTCCCCTTTGTAGCGGGGTGATGTTTCCCCTTTGTAGCGGGTCATTTTACCAAAAAGGACTAATGATGATGGTTTGATTTTATTGGCGCAAGGCCGACATGGGCAAAGAGCGCCAAACACAAAGTGATTTGATGAGGAGAGAACAAGAAATAAAATCAGTTAAAAGCTATGAGCATGGCTGGTGTAAAGGGCCAGGGTGAAGAACAAGAGTGGTTAAAAATAAATAAGGTGGCTGGTGTATAGGACCAGGGGTAAAAGCTATGGGTGGTATGAGATGAGTTGTAAAAAGTGAACTTCTGATAGGAACTGAAAGGTGCGTTGAACAGAAAACATGGCATCGTCTCCTAAGAAGTATGACGGGTGTGGTGGAATATGTCGTGTGTGTAGTTGAGGGAAGTGTTTGCGTCGTGTAGTGTCGAGTGCCTTACATTGTATGAGAATGTGCATCACGGATAGGGCCTCTCCGCACCTGCTGCAAAGAGGTCTTGGAGATCCAGTGAGCAGGTGCGAGTGCGTTGCATGAGTGTGCCCTATCCGTAATCTAGCCAAGGCGACTTCTGTGTATCTATTGCGTGTATCGGAGGTGTACGGTCCCAAGTGTGGTTTTATTACGTGTAACTTGTTGTCTGTCTGTTCGCTCCAATGTGTTTGCCATGTTTTGCGAAGTTGTTGTTTGATGTGTGGTTTCACGTCGGTGTAGGGTAATGTGGTGATGTCTACTGCATTCGAGAGTGTAGCAGCAGCGGCCATTCGATCCGCGGCTTCGTTCCCGGCTATACCACATTGGCCAGGGACCCAGCAAAGGACGAGTTCAAATTTGTGGACATACACCGACATAATACCTTTGATGATAAGATTTACGACGTGATTTTTTGAAGACTTTGTAGAAGACAATGCCCGCACAACACTGAGGGAGTCTGTATAGATAATGGATCGTGGGATGTGACTTTGAAGGACATGATTAACAACAAGAAGTACACCATAAGCCTCTGCCGTAAAGATACTGGTATTACTGTTAAGAATTCTAGTGACACTAAGGCCGGGCCCATGCGCAGCGCAGGACACAGAGGTGGAAGTCTTAGAGGCATCCGTATAAAATTCAGAATAATGATACTTCTCCTGCAAATACAAGAAGTGCTGCTGAATTGCACATGTGGGAGCTCGGTTTTTATCTACATGTGTGAAGGATGTGTCGCATGATACAGGGCGGAGATGCCATGGTGCTATAAAATCTGTTTGAGAACTTTGTATGGTGTCTAAAAAGGAGACAGAAAGCTCTGACGCTTCCTCTCTAACTCTGTAAGAGAAGGGCGCAGAGAACGATGGTCGGTTTAGGAGTAGTGCAGTCTGAGACGTATCATAAAAAGCCGATTTAAAAGGATGGTGTGGCATAGATGAAATTTTAAAAGCAAAAAGAAGATCTGTGTATGCTCGCTGACGTTGTAGGTTCCACTTATTACACTCCACATAGAGGCTTTCGACCGGGCTAGTCCGGAAGGCGCCACATGCCAACCGGAGCCCCAGATGAAGCACTGGGTCCAGCATTTTGAGGGATGTCTTACTTGCTGACCCATAAACAACGCTTCCATAGTCTAATCGTGAACCTATCAGGCTGGTAAAAACACGTAAAAGAAGTTGTTTGTCAGCCCCATATGAAGAGTTGGAGAGAACCTTGAGTATATTCATGACCTTTAAGCATTTATGTTTAAGTTGTTTTATGTGTTGAATGAACGAGAGCTTTTCGTCAAGGACTACACCTAAAAACTTGTGTTCATTTCTTACTGGAATTGAGACACCATTGAGTTTGATGTCTGGATCCGGCCGAATGCCGCGCCTTTTCGAAAACAAAACACAAGTACACTTCACTGGATTAAATTTAAAACCGTTGCTATCTGCCCAGCCAGCTAGCTTGTTAACACCAAGCTGGACTTGGCGCTCGCAGATAGACAGGTTACAAGACTTAAAGGATAATTGCACGTCGTCTACATAGATTGAGCAGGAAATGGTTGGTGGCAGAGCCTTCCGAAGAGAGTTCATTTTTACAATAAACAACGTGCAACTCAAAACTCCACCTTGCGGAACACCGTTTTCCTGCACATGAACTCTAGAGAGTGTAGTTCCAACTCGCACGCGAAACGTTCTTTCAGAGAGGTAACTGGCAAGCGTGTTCCACATGTTACCCGACATACCAAAGGACTTCAAATCGCTGAGGATGCCGTACCGCCAAGCAGTGTCGTACGCCTTTTCAAGATCAAAGAATACTGTCATACAGTACTGCTTATGCAGGAAAGCATCTTTAATATATGACTCTAACGCAACGAGTTGATCATTCGTAGATCGCCCCGCCCTAAAGCCCGCCTGGCAGCTCTCGAGAAGACCGTTGTACTCTAAGAAGTACACGAGTCTCCTGTTTATCATCTTCTCGAGGAGCTTGCACAGGCAGCTTGTCAGGGCAATGGGGCGATAACTGGCGGGAGAGGAAGGGTCCTTTCCTTCCTTCAGGAAAGCCACTACTATAGCCTCCCTCCAAGAGCGAGGAATGTGCCCCGAAAGCCATATGTTGTTGTATAGATGTAGGAGTGTTTCAAGAGTGTCTGGGTGTAGGTGTTGTATCATGGTGTATGTGATTTTGTCTGCACCTGGAGCTGAAGGCTTACATGTGCTCAGAGCAACCTTCAGCTCATGAATTGAAAAACAAGAATTGTAAGAAGTGTGCGACTTGTTGTTATCACGCAGGGACTTCTTTTCTACAGATGTTTTGTGTTTCATGAAAGTGTTTGTGTAGTGTGCTGAACTGGACACGTGTGCGAAGTGTTGTGCAAGTGTGTTAGCCTGGTCTTCCAGTGTGTCCCCTGTTGTACTAACCAGGGGCAGGCTGTGTGTCTGTTGTCCTTTTATTTTTCGTCTTCGTGTCCAGAATTTATGTGTGTCAGTGTACGAGTTGATGGAAGTGAGGAAGGTGCGCCAACTCTCCCTTTTCGCCTCACGACGCACTCGCTTTCCAAAAGCCTTTGCCCGTTTAAAAGAAATGACGTTATCTAACTTGGGGTACCGGCGAAGAACACCCCACGCCTTGTTCTGGGCCTCTCGCGCCCGCCTACAGTCCTCATTCCAACACGGCCTCCTTTGGTTGCGCGGAGCGCTGGAGGCGTGGGGAATGGACTTTTCGGCAGCGTCGAGGGTGTGCGCCGTGACGAGTTGGGATGCTTCCTCCACGTGTCGGTGTTTTATGGTTGTGTGGTGTAGTTTAGATGTTTCTGTGAATGTACTCCAGTTTGCTTTGGATTCATTAAACCTGTTATGGGAAGATGGACTGCTCGGGCCTATACCTATAAACGTTAATGAAGTGGGGAAATGGTCACTACCATATGGGTCCGTGCCCACACCCCACTCAAGACATGGAAAGAGAACTGCGGAACCAATAGCCAAGTCAAGATGAGAGTATGTATTGTGTCCTATGTTATGATATGTAGGCTGTTTTTTGTTGAAAAGGCATGCTCCGGAGGATGTAAGAAACTTCTCCAACAGGCGACCTCGGGCATCCGTTCTGGAGGAGCCCCAAAGAGAGTTGTGTGCATTAAGGTCGCCTGTTAGCATGTACGGTTCGGGCAGCTGGTCGACCAGCGCCTCGAAGTCAGAGATCAAAAGTGTGACATCAGGAGGAATGTATATGGAGCATACCGTTATCAACCTATTAAAAATTATTGTGCGTATTGCTACAGCCTCAAGGACGGTGTTGAGAGCGACAGGGTGGCATGCTAGGGATTTCCGGGCTATTATGGCTACACCGCCCGAAGAGTGTGTGCAGCCATCCCTGTCCTTTCTGAAGACCATGTACCTATTTAAGAAATTTGTGTGCTTGGAATTCAAATGCGTCTCCTGAAGACACATCACACTTGGCTGATTAGCATGCAGTATTTCGTATACATCGTCAAGATTTTTAAGAAGGCCTCTACAGTTCCATTGAATTATGTTTTCTCTTCCCATTATTTAGTGTGAGCTACTGGAGTGTGTGTGTTTGTTTATGTGTCGTCTTTCGGGGCTGTGACTCTCGCCTTTTTTGGCTTGTCGGGAGGCTTTGGCGTCGGGACGCGTTCCTTGCGCTGCGTTGCAGGCAGGAACGGCCCGACATCCATCTCGTCGTCGGATGTCCGAGGGGTGCCCGACGGACCGGGCCCCCTGGACTTGGCCCCCCCTCGGGAGCCCTTCGTTTGAGCCGCCACCGCCGAGGGCGTCCGGGGCGCCAGAGGTGGCACAGGCGGTGCGGTGGCGGTGGGAACCGGTGCGGGGCCCGTGGTGTCCATCACCTCTGTACCCTCCAACGCACTGGAGGGCGGGGAGACAGAGGCGGGAGCGGCACCGGTCCCGACGGAAGAGGTTGCCACCACAACCGCTGCTGCCTCAGCAAGCGGCGTGGTGGCGGGTTGGGCTGCCAGAGGCAACCCAGGGGGGGGGCGGGCGAGGGACCAGGTCAGACTCGCTGAACTGGGTCCCTGTGGAAACGAGACGCCGCTCCGCCCCCCGGCGAGCCGCGTCGGCGTACCTCCCCAGGGGGAAAGAGGCGAACCTCTTTCGCGCCTCTGGGAAGGTGATGTTTTCAGTGACTTTGATGTTGATGATTTTCTTTTCTAGTTGAAATTTTTCGCACTTGCGGGAGTATGCCGCATGCGGCCCCCCGCAGTTTACACAAGTGAGAGTTTCGGCTGAGCAGTTCTCGCTCGGATGATCGTGCGCCGCGCACTTTGCACACGTCGTTCGGCCACGGCAAGAGTTCGTACCATGCCCGAACCGCTGGCACTTAAAACAGCGCCGCGGGTTCGGGATGTACGGACGAATGGAGCAACGGATAAAACCTGCATTTATGTATTGTGGAAGAATTGCGCGGTCGAAAGTCAAGATAATGTGTTTGGTGGGAATCTCCTTGTCGTCTCTGCGGATGGTGATGCGTCTCACGGCAGTGACGCCCTGATCCTTCAAGCCGGCAAGGAGATCCGCATCGGTTTCGTTCAGGAGGTCTGTCTCGGATATCACACCCTGCGAGCTGTTGAGGCTCCGATGGGGTGTGACCCGGATGTCAAGATCAGCCAGTCTAGTCTGAGCTAGAAGCTTTGCAGACTGCTGCTTGTCATTTATTTCAATTAAGAGTTCACCAGACCTTTGTTTTTTGCATTTATACGATTTTCCTACTATGGCTTCAAGATACTTGGCGATCAAGAAGACTGACTGAGATGCAAGAGGGTGGGTTGGATTGAGGGATTCCATCACAAGAAATCGAGAAAAATGGTCCGGTTCAGGAAAGGTTAACGACGGCAACGGAGGAAAGGATACTTCGGTGCGGCCCCTTTTCAGGGACCGATCACGGTTGGGGGGGGGGTTTTAGACAATACCATAAAGCATAGTATAAAAGCAGGGAGACGGGGGTACTTTCTTCCACAACCTTACCCTGATAGCTGAGGAGGTCCCGGAGCTCCCTTCCTGGTAAACAGACAGGGAGCCCATCCGCCGGAGCTTGACCTGGGCTCCGACGGCCACCGTTAGAGGTTTCTACCCTTCACCTTAAAAACACATCACCACGGTTGGATCCAGCTTATGTTTGGGGGCTCGGGGTCCGCGGTATCGCCAGTACCGTCACCAAGATTGCTCAAGGTGGCCCGTGCGGGGACCAAAAAGGACTAATATACCCATGTTTTACACTATTGGTTTAATACTAGCACTGCTTAGGGCAGGCACAAAAAGCTTATTAGGCACAAAATACTTTTTTTCCTGTTACAGGCGGTAACTGTCCTAGGCAATATTCCCCTCTTTGCTTTTCGTGCACCAGCATTCTAATCTTTTTTTCGTCCCCTCGAATGCCTTGAAGTTAACTTCCTCTGTGATACACTTAAATCCTAGCGCTTCTGGAAGCCCAATATTCCCTACATGTAGATTTGGATGGATACCCTCACATTGTAACACTATGTGCCGCATAGTTTCTGTTTCTTTTCCGCAGACCCCGCATACCCCATCATTTTGTGAATACTTCCCCACAAAACTCTTAGTTTGCAGGCTACCTGCTCTAGCCTCAAAAAGCAAAGCACTGCCCTGGGAATTATCGTAGAAATTTCCTTTCTGATGTTCAATTTCTCAGCCCTGTACATCTCTAACGACGTTTCAGCTTGCTGTTTTTCCCTCCATATATTAGTTTCCATCTGCCTTGCCTCTTTTTTGATTACCTTGGCTGTTTTGGATTCTTTACTGTTCTTTCCGTATTTCATCGTTAGCCTTCTAGTCTTTCTTAACCACTGCGTGTCCACGCTTTTCAAGTATAGGTACCTAAAAACCTTAGGTGCCCACCTTCGTTGATCCATTGCCCTCAACCTCATCTCAAAGCCTATTTTACTCTGTGCTTCTCTAACTTCAAATGACACCCAGCCCATATCTCCCTAAACTGCTTCGTTAGTTGTTTTTCCATGCGCGCCTTAGGCCAAACGTCCTACCGTTCTCTGGTTTACTTCAAGGCCTGATAGAACGTCTGATTTTAAGCAGAGTACAGCATTCGCAAACGTGAGACCCGGAACCATTACTCCTTTCCACATTCCTCTTATTACTTCATATTTGTTATACCCCCACAGAGCTCTATGCTTCATTATAGCTGCGTTTCGCTTTCCCTTAACCTTAAGTTGCTCGTCGTGAGTTCTTAAGTAGTTTACCCCTTCGTTTATCCACACTCCCAAATATTTATATTCCTTCACTCTAGGTAATTCGCCTTGCTGGATAGACAGTACGTCAGTGGTAGCGTCATTTAAAACCATTATTCCTGATTTTTCCGCACTGAAATTTCACCCGAGGTACGTGGCTTCCTGGCCGCTAATATTTATTAGCCGTTGCATATCGGTTGGATTATCAGCTAAAAGAACAATGTCATCTGCGTATAACATTCCCGGAATATGCTGTTGTACCACTTCGCCTTGCAGCATATGGGTTAGGCTAAACCCTACTCGACTTTCTTCCAGTTTCTTTTCTAACCCTGCCATGTAAAGCATGAGCAGTATTGGGCTCAAAGGGCATCCCTGTTTCAGTACCCAATGGATGTTGACCTGCTGGGCGCATTTCTGTCCTTCCCATGTAAGGTGTACTCTATTGTCTTTATAGATCGCCATAAGAAACTGTATTAACTCGTCATCTAATCCCTGTAGTTTCAGCATTCTCCACAGCCGTTCTCTGTTTACGTTGTCATTAGTACTAGAGTTGTCTTTAGTAGTTGTCTGTAGTTGTCTCAGTAGATTAGTTGTCTTAAGTACTAAAGGTTGCTTCCCCGCTTGAAGACGCTGTGTGCAGGGGTGCACCCTTTACAGGCCACTTGCTTTGTTTTACTGGCGTCATTTCCATGACAGATATGACGTCAGTGCAATCTTGGTGTATCCAGGAATAAAACACTTTCGTGTTAAAAAAAAAAAAAGGCCGCGCATCTGCCCGCGTCGGAAGACGTTGGTCTTCTGCCGCCCCTGCCACTTCACTGCCTCTCCTGTCTCATCCCCCCCCCCCTCACGCTGTTCCCCTCCTTCCTTGGTCCTCCCTCTGGAGGTTTGGGGTGTTCAATTTTGCCGCGGTCGCACTGCTGCACCATCTGTTGTGACTGTTGGGACTTAGCGCTCGACCAACGAGCACGAGGCTGCGGTGGCAACCTTGTTTGTATTTCGTGGTTAAACGTTGTTTTCAAGTAGTGTTTTTTTTATTTTCTCTCGCAAAAATCGAGCGCACGTCTAATTTTATATTAAAAGAACACGCCAACACCAGTTATATATTGACGTTCTTCCACAAAGAAGTCGCATATTATCCTTTTGGTGAACATTTTTTTTTGTGCAAATATGGGGCCTATTTGTAGAGTTATTACATAGAAACTTTTACCTGTGTAAACGCCTCACTCAACAATTTATTTCAACTTTTGGTAGATGTGGCTGAATGACAGGCAGACAGACAGACAGACAGACAGACAGACAGTTGGACGAATGGACGGACGGACGGACGGACGGGTGGATGGACCCAGAATTTTCGCGTTTGAGTAGCCCAAGAAAGAGTATCGTATTTAAAAAATTGGCCGCGTATCTGCTCCTTTCGTTGCAAATGTCGTCAAAAGACGATAGTCTTTATCGACTTTGGCCAAGTAAATGCCTCCCTTCGCTTTCCCGCTCACCTCATGCTGTTCCCCTTGCGTAGCGCTCCTCCCAAGGTAAAGACGCCACAGGTTTGCTTAAATCATTTTAAATTTCTCGCGTTCCACTGCTCCAAACCGGGTGTCTCGATGCCAACGCTGCCGTACGGCGAAGACGCGCGTGAATCGAGGCGGCCTACTTCAACGTTTATAGAACCGCATTTTCCTACTCCACGTGCGTTGCAAGCAGAACGTGGAACCTATCTAGTGAAGCCTTTCGTAACTGTTGCCGGTTGATTTCTTAAAATGGCGCCAGAAGCTTTAGTGGCGCGGGCGACAGCAGGCGACGGCGGAGTGATTTTTTTTTCTGCAGTTGATGATTTAATTTCGCGAAAGTCAAGCATGTATGATTGTTTATAAAGGAACACTGCAAATATCACTTCTGTATTAATTTGTTGTCTTATATTTGCGTAATGTCTTGTTCTTCTTCAACAACGTTGAATAGTATGAACATTACACCGGACTTAGACGGGTAGATTTAGCTGTGACTATATAAGACTATTGCGCAGGCATTGTTTTACGTTGGCCGGATGGCTGAATCGAGTCACAGACAGACAGACAGACAGACAGACATACCAAACAGACAGACAGACAGACCAAAATTTCTGGGTTTAAGTAGCCCAAGAAAGACTATCCTCTTTAAAATGAACGTGTAGCATGTTGCTCTAGCAATGCATGCGTGTATAATGCAGAAGCCGACTTTAAAATAATATTCTGTGTACAGGCACTTATTAGGGATGTATGGGGCGTTCATGCTTTGATGTAAGGCTGCCTTGCGTCGCCTCTCTAGACGGATTTTGGTGTGTACTAGTGAAACCAACTTCGAAGGAACTTGTTGGATAGCAGGACAGGTGGAATGTTTACGCATTATATGGAGATTCTGCTGGAGTAAAATTTTCTCGGCTGAGTTTGTACGCTATAGGCAAAAACGGTTGTCCTTCCGAGTTTCCTTAATGTAAATAATCCATAATAATGACAAATCGAAAATAACAAACAATGACGTTTTGTCTCTTGCGCTCATTTCCCCGGGTCCCGGTCTACACGCTCGTAAATCAGGTATTCTCCAATTCCACTTCAAAGTGCCTAGGTCATGTTTTTGAATAGTGCATTCATTGGTATTTTATATATCTTGCTGTTTAATCATGTGAGCAGGCCGCAATGGCAATCCTATTTTTAATTTTATGTCGGCCGTGATGGCAGGTGCAGGTGGGGTCATTATTCATCCAGAATAGCGTACCAGCGGGCCTCTTTCGTCAAAAGACACTTGGAGGAGGAAACAAGTGGCAGTGAAACCTTTCACAGAGGGCATTCGTCCAACTGGATTTGGTGGGATGATCGATCAGGGGAGCACTTATCGACAGACATGTTTTAATCACTCTGTGTCACTGAACCATGATGCCGAAATGAATGATAGTTTATCCGAGGGACGTAAGCTTCACATATAAGTGATTATCCTCTTATCGCGTGACTGCGTTTGGGGGGAAAGCTCTGACGCGCTCATTGATGGAGGCGAAAAAAAACAAAAACAGTCCTACACAAACGCAAATCCCACACCTTCTCTGAATACACCCTGCTGTTTTCTTAACCCCCCTCTCCCCCCCCCCCCCTGTGCTTTTTGGCGCTTATTTCTCCTCTTTATCTCTTCTTGGGGGATTTCTATTTTCGAATAAAGAGGGTAGTAGCGTGTGGACAAAATAGCTTCGCAGCTTATAAACTCTTTCTTCAACACATTGAGAATCGTCGCACCTTTCAGTGAAAGCAACTACCAGCGCTCATACTCACCCACATTAGCTATGTTGCAATAACTTCCTCGCTCCAGTAGCCCAGCATCAACCGTGAAGGGACTCGTTCACCCAACTTCCTTATCTGCTGCATCCAATACGACTTTTTCAGCCTCTAGAAACAGGTTCCCTTTCCAGCCTACCGCAAATCGGCGCAGACAGGCCGAAGAGAAGCCGAGGAAAGCACGAGTGCCTCTACGTCACTCACTAAAGGGCCCCTCTGGCCGAGCGCGCTGGCATGCGGCGCAGAGAACGCCGCGAACGTGCACACTAAGATAATAACAAAGCGTTAAAACTGGACAATAATTTAGGGGTGACTTCGGTGATGTGAGCTGCCAAGTTTTAAAAACTTGGACGGCTGCGACGGCTGGAAAAGGGCCTGTTGAGGTGCAGTATTTTTGTCGGGATGGGGTGGTAATAGTGAGTTGCACGGCCTTGTTATCTAAGCGGTGTCGCACGAAGAAAAGCGTTGCTCTCTAATTAACTGCCCGTCGGCGTCGTCGCGGCTTCTCCAGCCCAGTTTCATACGGCCGGACCTGTTAAGTGTGTCGAGGTTTTCTTCTCCTTGGGTCTGAGGTTGTGTGTTGGTGCAATTCTTGTCGCATCCTTAATTAGCGCCCGAAACGCTTGCTGAACCCACGCTCTCCGCTTTAGCCGCAGAGAAAAAGAAAAATGAAGATATAAATTTGCGCGGGAAACGGACCCTGGGCTACGAGGGTAAGTGTGGGGCTATATCTCCGTGCCACGCTTTCATAGCGAGGAAGTTTTCAACGTTTCGCGGATGTTTGGACGGGGGAGAAGTTGTGTTGCTGGTCGCGCCGCACTTGACTTCACCCTTCAGAACGCGAAATGATATATGTCGCTCATGTACAAAGAAGCGAGTCTAGCACGGCGCTAATATCCGGGCCTAATTTCTTCCCCGCGCTCTGGATGCTTTAATACGGACGATTAGTAATTACAGGTCTGAGCATCTGTCGTGGCACTCCGTCATTAGAAAGGGCGACCGAGTTATTTTCACCGATTTCCCCCCACACACAGAAATGTGAGGCTTTTATTTGCACTTCCTAAATGTTAAAAGATTGTAATAGTTATCATTAACAATATACGGCTTTGAACATTGGTATAAGTGTAAGTGCACTGTCTTTACACGTGGTGTTTGCAAACAGGGAGGCGTATTTTTTACGAACCAGGTATGTTGGACAATTGCGTCTTGGGGACAATGCGGTGCTATTGAAGTACGCGTTATACTCGACCACGTATTTTTTCTTCTTAGACTGTAATCCGTCACGAATAAACGAGCAACCAATTATTGCCTCACCCGTGGTCGCCATGGTCGCCGGATAACTTTTGCTCACCTGCTGTCCAGTATGGTTATACAGGAAGGTGTCTTGCCGATATTGTCAAAACTCCCTGTGCGCAAGATTTCACCAAAAATACGGCTCCTCTTTCGTACTGCTCCGTTTTATAATGCTTCTCCGTTTCTGTAATTTAAACGTGTCTAAGTTTTATTGCCGAGTGCTGGTTGCGATGTGTCAGCAGAGGGCTCGTATGGTACGGACAATGTCTGCTCAACGAAACCCGACTTTGTGCTACATCTGCAACAAACCACGGGGTCAGTGTATTGACGTTGCCACAACGTCCTTTTACCGAGCGTGTGCGTTCAAATTGAAGGCAGGATTGCGAAATTTCTTGTGGTCTAAAAACATATGCCCTGCTTCAACTCCATACGACGTTCCCTGTTATTCTAAGCCATGGCAATGCTTTCTCAAGTCTAAAAATACAAATGCAGTCAGCAACGTTAACGTCCCCAGAAGATCACAACGAAACACACAAAACTTTATCGAGATGTTGTGCTCCAAGCGATAACGCCGTCGCAATGTGCTTGGGGTCATACTTCCATTGCAACCGCCGTAGACCGGTCATTCCTACCTATCGAAAACAGCAAACAGCAGCAGCAGCAGCAACAACAACAACAACAACAACAACACAAATGAACAGAAAAGATGTCCGAATGCACACTGTTCAGCCGTTGAAAAAAAGTGTTTCGTTTATTTTTTTCTTTCTGTTGCACTATTTTCGCTCGATTTATTTATTTGCTGCTTCCTCAACTTGACTCGAGGTGTTACGTTTCACGCACTGTAGGGAGAACATCTCCAGACCCCTCGCGTTATCTGTCTTTTTCTTTTTACTTTTCTTAAATAAGAAGAATGGCCACACCGGGTGTATTCTTTTGGTTTCCAGGATCTGCTGCCACACATCCTCGAGCCTGCAGTTTTCGATCGGTCAGGTTTCAATGAATAATGATCGGCGCATATTCGGCCCCCGTGCCTGTTTCAAAATAGGCTCTCCTTTTCGAAGATGAAATATTTATGTTCTCATACGGGAGTTGCATAAGTCTCTGCGCTGCTTCGAACGCTGTGTCTTCGCTGTAAAGTGATGTGTAGCTGTTGCTTTCTCTTTTTCTTTTTGTCTTTATTGCATGCTGGGAAACGAAGTCGAATTATGCGTTCCATGAAGGCGTAAGCTTTGGAAAGCTTGTCGCACACAGACAACATTGGCTTATTCTTGCTCGCGGTGCAGTTTGTATCTTGAATGGGAGTCTAAACTTGCCCGAACACGTTGGTAATTTGGGAGCACCCGCTGAAAGTCTGGATTCCTCAGTGCCTTCGCCAGTGTTTCGTTGAAATGTGCATTGCCGCGAGGTGCAGACCGATTCACGCGTGTAGTTCTGTTCTGGTCACGTGATTTAGACTAATCAATAAAATCGGGTGACGAGAAACATCGAAGTTCTAGAATTACTTTTGGAGCCAAATTTACACTAAATACGAAGATGAATGATATTTGCCGGTTAATGTGAGCATGGTTAGGACTCGGTGTTCGTGTATACCTTTCTTCTGGCAAAAATGCAACTAATATTTTTTTCCACTCAGCTTTATTCTCCATTTTTGTTGGTACAAAATCAAGAAGGCGAAAAATGGGGAGTGTGCTAAGAAAATTAGATGTTTAACAAACCGAAGCCCCACCTAGGCTATGAGGCGCGCCGTAGAGGAGGGCTCCGGATTAACTTTGACGGTGTTAAGAGGTTTAACGTGCACTGAAATCTCGACACCCGACGTCCGTGCGTGTTGTGTCCGCGCGTTTTGATTCGTCGAGACCCGAGATGTTCAGGTTCCTCTTTAACCTATATAGCCGACTTGTAAATGTAAAAGTAACACCGACTTGTTTTTGTCTACTCCGCATTTCGTAGCGCTTCTTTTTCCCAGCTCCACCTTCGAACTGCCAGTTACGTTTCCTCCAGACTAGACCACTCCCAAAAAATCGAACCAATTTTTGCAAGAACAAATAAATACCACAATTCACCTCTTGTTCTGAGCATTACAGAATGGAACACGTTGCCCGAACACGTAGTCTCTTCGACAAACTTGCCATTTTTTCAAACAGCGCTATTATTATATCTACGAAATGAGTACCTTGCGCAAAACGATGGAACGTGACTTTGTCAATTCAAAGCCGAGTGTTATACGTTGCTTTATTGCTTCGTCTATGTTATGACTTTGTAAATTGTGAAAACCACTGTTAAATGCTGAAATGCTGCGTTGCCTCGGTTAAAACACGTTTCGTGTTCATTGTTAGGCCGATGGCGACTTCTTAGGGTAAAAATTGTATTGTTTGCCTTGTATAGGTAAATCTTCTATGCTTTTTTTTTAATGCTGATCTTATGTATATCATCCGTTCAAGTTTTGCTTTCCAGACCCCTACCCCTTTGTAACGCCCTTCGGAGTCTTTAGGGCACAGAAATAAATAAATAAATAAATAAATAAATAAATAAATAAATAAATAAATAAATAAATACTCAGTTTCAAGGCGAAAGCCTTCAGTGCCCCATTCTGCGAAAAACCGTCGTTGCGGCAGTGGTTGTTGTCCACCCAAAAAAAAAAAAACGGCAGCTGCAAAAATTAAATAAAAACACATGTATGGGATATGAACCCATGTCCCCACAGTAGTCGTCCGATGCGCTATCATCGCACGTTTGCCAGCGGCTGAGACAAAGGCTGCTTTGTTTCTTTTTGTCCCTTGCTTCTTGGCACATACTTACTTAAGGGATTGGTCAGGACTAGGTGGCTTAAAGGCTAATGTGCCCGATTCACAAAGGCTGCGTCTAGAGTTCCATCCGACGGCATTATAAGCACTCCACTAAAGCGACGTCCACCAGCATTTAGATGCAAAAATGCCGCGTCTGGCACTACTTCGCTCTCTATTACCGTAACATAACCTAGCGAACATAAAAAAAAAACCTTCTAAAACACGGAAACTGACCTGAGGCACGAAAATTTTAACTAAAACTGAAGATAAAAAAAATATGGTAGGAGCCAGACTCGAACCTTCGCCCTACGAAACAAGAAGCTTAAACGGAACCTCTACATCAGAACGGGAGACGCTCTGGCTCGTGGCAGCTCAGTCTTAAAAATTCGAATATCGTCGGACGGCACTTTAGCGAGGCCTGTAGCGCTCAGCTTGAGTGCCGCCAGACGGCACTCTAAACACTGCGATTCACAAAACACACGAAAGCATGACTTGGAAATCATATAGGAGAAAAGAATTTGTTCGAAGTAATTGGCACTGAAAGACAAAGAAACGTAAGCGTCAGAAGCGATGAAATAGACGCAGACGCCATGAAAAGGTCAGCATGTATTTATTAAGTATCGCCGGGTTTTCGCCTTAAGCCACGTAAGCAGACTTAAGTGTCCCGAGGAATTTTTTTGCACACAAGCCCACACTACCATTTGGGACGTGCGCTACATAACAGTCGAGGTTTCCAGCTACTGTGGTTCCCAAGTAGTTGGTACCCATACTTCTCTTAAAGGAAGCAGAGGTGGGCGGGGATGGTGACACCATCAAAGGTCAGACAAGAGAACTTCACTCAAGACCTCGTTCAGTGCGGCAGCACGTGAATCCTTTGATCTTCCGTCTTACTTCCGCCGTCTGGCGTCCAAACAACCTTAGAAGTAGATCCAAGGGAAGCCACTTAGGATGAGATTTGCTCGCCGTTAGACAAACACCCTCCCGAACTGTCCTAGTGCTTTCCGCCTCAAGCAAACCCTCGAATCGCACCAACATGTAAAGAGAAGACGGTTATTCGTGGCAACGCTCACGCCCAGTTCTACTTTCGAAGTGCGAAGCATGGGCTAAAATGCGAAAGCAACAACGCATCACAACTGTCTTTGCTGTTTTTAGCCATTTTATACGGGATTTACATGCGCCTCCTGAAAGTATGATAACTGGGCTATATCTTTTGCGCAGCATCAGGAATATGACATTTTTCACGCAGTAGTTTTTGCCTCTTTCCTAACTGTGTCAGATATGATGCGGAAGCATTGCATGTTCAAATAGTAGAAATCTGTGTCATACATCATGTTTCAAGCCTTTGTAAGGCGAGTAACGAACTGGGAGAACGAATGACAGTACAACTGAGAAAAAAAGGGACACGTGATGTTTGCAACAACCGCGCCTGCGCACTGGGGGATGCAGTGGAGTTCTAGCTCGTTGATGGGCGCCGCATGTCTTTGTTCGTGTGCATGTGCATGGCCTCCGCAATCAACTTTGCCGCCGCGCCATTGCTGATCGCGGAGGCCAAAGTTATGCGCATGTGTATGCGCAGCGAGGGTGGCGTGGCGTTTCTAGCGTAAATGGTTATACCCGCGCTTACGCACCTGTAACGGATGCAGAATGTACAGATCTTATTTCAATCTAGGTTGAAGTTTCTTCAAGCGGCTTTCTTTATAATCTGTGCCTCGCATATTAAAAATATCATAGCCCCTGTCTTGAAAGAAAGATTGTTTTTTCATGTTCAATGCACCGACGCTACACAGGCGGTAAAACGCACCGTAATGGAGGGCTCCGGATTAATTTAGGCCACCTGGGGATCTTTAACGTGCGCCGAAATTCCGAACACACGGGCGTTTTAGCGAGAAAGATGGTTAAGACGCGGAGCTTTCTCCAAACGAAATACTGAGCGACCTGAATGCAATGATGGCGCAGTCTAAGAAAGAAAATGATGGCGTGATGGCGCATCGGATAGACGTCGGCTTCATAACGTGAAGATCCAGGTTCAGTTACGACCTTGGGAGGTTTTTTTTTCTTCTTATTGACTTTCCTGTAGTGCGTTCGTCATCATCATCATCATTGTAATCGTCAATATAAATATAATAATAATAATAATAATAATAATAATAATAATAATAATAATAATAATAATAATAATAATAATAATAATAATGTGCCCTTTGGGGAGGAGGGAGGAGGAGAAGGAGGGAAAACGTTTATTTTTATTTTGTAGGGGTTGGGCGGCGCTGCACCGAGGGCTCGTGCCACGTGCGACAGTTCCCGAAGAGATCAACACTGGTGGACTCCAGATCAGAATGATGCCCTTTCGGGAAACCCTTTGAGCAAAGTTGGTTTTCCTGCAATGAGTTCTGGAGCAACTACATCGCCATAAGCGAGGCACAGAACACTTCGCTTTAAAATGGCGTTAATGACGCACATTTGTGCTCAGCCGTATTTTTTACAACGAAACAATGGCAGCACATTGCACCAATGAGTGCTCTAGGCGTATCCTAGAAGATATAATTATGTTTTTCGTTCTCCCGCAGGGATGACGTCGGCAACCACCGCAAAGCCTCGCTTCCTGAGCGGCATCAAGAACGTCACCGTCGCTCAAGGACGTGAGGCAACGCTCGAGTGCCACATCGAAAACTTGGGAAAAAACAAGGTAGGTACGTTTCGGTCGTGCTACCTCGCAAATTATATGGACCAGAAAAAATAAAAACTATTGCGGCGTGTTTCCGGGCAATATTTCTTCTATTGTTTTTCCTGACCTGAAAGACTTGTGCGTTCAATATACTTACAGTTACTAGTTTTCAAATAGAAGCCAAGATAGCATGACATTTCTCTTTCCGTTCTTCCCCGCGAACCCCAGTTGTAATAGTCGATATTGACCGCTTTTCCAGCGATAATTTCGCACGACAAATACTGACGACCGCTGATGGCCTCTAAGGGGCCATGAAGACAGAATACAACTTTGGCTCATTAGAAATACCGCTTTGTCCCGATAGCAATGATGCCAATTTTATCGCAAACTTCGAGCAAATAATGGACGTGTTAAAGAAAACCTGTGAAGCAGTGGCGAATCACGAGCGACGATTTTCCGACAACTTTTCTATGACGTCATAGCATCTTGTTCGTAAAATTAGCGGGCGCCGAGCGAAACCATCGCTAAGACACGTGGGGGCGCGATTGTGTGGGGCCTGTAGTTTCATTTGATCGCATCACTTCAATGCTGACGTGCAGTTGACACATTGAAATGCATGTTTTGTAGCGCAGCTACACTACGCTACCTCGGGCACTCTTCCCGGGGTGACCAGATTTGCCCTTAAGCGCTAGAGGTCAAACCACACCCTCTTCCGCAAGCGCCCGGCACGAAGCAGCGGCCCGATAACGGGGAGAGATAGGCGAGGAGGGCAAGGAGACGTGCGCGAAGGAAGGCGAGGAGGTTGCCGCCGCAGCGATAAGCGCGCGCCGCGAAGGAAGGCCACGAGGCCACGTGCGGCGCAGAACAGTATGCGATAGAGGAAGACGAATATCCAGCTGTGGTTCCCCGTACAGCGGCGAGACTTAAACAATGCCGTGAGGCGAAAAAGAGGAAACACGCTACTGTTGCCTACAGCTTCGCTACCTTCAAGTCTTACGCCTTAGTGTGAGCTTCATTCATCTTTTTTTAGTGCTGGTTCATATGACGTCCACCCAGCCCACAATGCACCACAGTAGCAGTAAATTGAAAAATGTTTAAACACTTCTTCGTTCTTCTGTGGCTGAAATAGAGCTGAGTGAGGTACAGAAGCCTAGTTCTTCCAAAATAAACAGTTGTATTTTGTCTTCGAGGCCCCTTTAAGCGAAATTCTTCTTGCAGAGCGAAGATGCGAAGAATACGCGAAAAAAAAAGGCCCATTTCTAATCAAGATCCTTCCGTAGCGCATAATTAGAGCTCAAACAATTGAGCTGATTTTGCGAAAGGTCTATCTAAGCCCAGTCGCAAGCAGGTTTTGACTGGGCGGGCGTGATGAGAACTTTGAAAACGAAACGAATATAATCGGAAAATCATAAATCACCCTTCGCCAATGTCTACAACAAATGCCACACTGATGCTATCCAATTTACCACTTCAGCTGGCCCTTCGTCGTAATATGATGCAGATGACCTGCCCAGAATGTTGAGACTTGGCGAGTTCAACCACCTCTTTTCGCCGGTTTGATACTTCTTTGCTCTCCGGTGCTTCTGTCGAAAACTTGTGCGTCCAAATAGGGATTATTGCTACTGAATACAGTCAAACCCGTTTATAGCGAACTTCAATATGCACCGCGATTAGTTCGATATATCCAATAGTTCGATATAGCCGAACCCGCCTATAACGAGCTTATTGTTACGAGTTCGCAGTCCGCTGAAGCCCCCCGCCGCCTCCCCAACTACGCCGTCCGGGTAGGCAGAAACGAACACAGTACAGTAGCCATTACCATACCAAAATAATCCATTTATTGCAAGTACCAAAGCTGCTTTCCGCTTTAACTGCCCACGTTGCAAAAAAAAAAAAAAGCCGGTGATTTTTGTTTTCACTTTCGTTTTGGCGGCTTCAACTAGCGTAGCATTCTCTACACGAAACATTGTTTGCACCAGTTCGAGTCCGCGTCCTCAAAAATCTAAGAAGCATTGGTGGAGCACATCGACTGCCGAAAGCGCTCCATTATAAGCGTCGAACGGATTTCACTCGCGACATCATCGGGAACGTTGGCGAGCTCTTCCCACCGTTCACCGATGCTGCTGTCTTGGTCCGGACTCGCTGACTGGGCGGGTTCCGTCGCGAGTCCCGCGCATCGGAAACAGTTACGGAAAGTATTAGGCGTCATGTCGCTCCATGCGAGGCGCAATGTCTCAGTCGCCACTCTTGCTCCGTGGTCGCGGCCAATCCACATCTCAATCGCCGCTCCAAGATCATGCATTTCAACGGCCATTCTAGGCGCCCAGAGTTCGATATATCGGATGTGAACTTCGTTATAAGGAATATGTTTCCCATGTATTTCCGTAACTGAATTATTTTTGTTCGATATATAGCATAATTCGCTTTATCCGGGTTCGTTATAGCCGGGGTTGACTGTAATACCTTCTAATTGAAGAAAATGAAGCCTTATTTTCTGAAAGATCTTTCCCAATACCGGGTGTTTTTGAGCGACTGGAAAACTGCATATTGCATCTGATTTTTTCAGACGGTTTTACAAAAGCATAAACCCGTAACGATCCCTCCCGAATATAATTTATGCTTGTAAAACAAATAGCCTAATGTTTTGAGGTCTATAAAGGCTATTCACAGGAAGCTTTCCATGCGTCCCGTACGCCGAAAATTATAACAAAACGCACTGCAGAAAAGCCAACTTTCGACAGCATGTTTCTGCAAAGGGGCATGATGATGATGAGATGATGATGATTTTTTCTATGTTGATGATGATGAAACACGAAACACATCAAGAAAGGAACGCTTCTCGGGGTCGGAATAGAACCGAGACCGTCGCGTTATGAAGCAGTCTATCCGTTTACGCTATTCCAGCACGGTCGCCGCGTTTTAAATTTTGGGCTTTGACTTTGGTTCAGGTCGCATGGAAGCAAGCTTGACGTATTAACCATCATTCCCTTAAAAACGAAGTTTTGAATTCTGAACTTGTCGCGTCTAAAAGTTGCTGATTGCTGAAAAAAAACAACATAATTTTAAAGACCTTCGACGTCGAAAGCGTCAAAAGTGTTTTCACGCGTAGGTCGACATATTTCCGCCTCGTAGAGCAATCTATTTAGTTTGAGCGGTCACACGAATCTCCCAAAACAAATCTTAGAATGTCTAGAAATTTTTCCTCGTGACGAGATTCAAAGCGTTGAGCGTTTTTACGTGGATCCCTATTCTCTACCCGTGGAGTCATTGAATTGATTTGTGCCGAGCAAGCAATACTCATACAGGTGAACAAAAATACACATTAGCTTTTTTTAACAGACCAGAAGGTGGCTGGGATTGACTTGGCAGCCGTAGGACGGCTTCTCCTATGGAGAGCTATAGCTACTGCGGTGAAGCCTGGTAAAATAGCGAACCATATTTTTCCCTCAATCCATCCACATCCCTGAAACCCGCTAAGCCAACGAATAAATTTGTGCTTGCCAAGCATTCTAGTTTGAGCTTGAAAAAAAAAAAATTCATGTTTTTCAGAAATTTCTTCGCTCACGAGTGCAAATGTCCTTTTTAGACTGAATGTTTTCTTTATCATCGCCCAAGGCAAGCATAAACTTCACATGAGTTTATGCCTTGCTTGGATGAATAAGCAGGCAACTTTTGAAAATGTCATTTGGAGCGGATAAACAAAGAGTTAAACGTATTATTCAAATCCTAGTATAGCTACTATGCCCCCATAGGATTCGAAATATTTTTTTCGTTTGAAAAGTGCTCGTACAGGTGCTTTATACGTAGGTTGGGGATTCTTTCTACTAAATAAAAAATGGCCCCCTGGTAATCCCATCATCAGGGGAGGTGAACCCATGGACAGAGTGTATTAATATACCCTAAGTGCGCTACAGTGACTGCACCGCAGTGCACCAGCTTTCCATCTGCGCCTTTAAGATAACAACCAACAATGAAAATTATTGGCATTGCACACACAGGGCCAGCAAAAAAAGCTGTCTCAAGGGGCAGCCTGAGAGAGATTTTTTTCGAGCTATAGCGGTTTCATATTCTCTTTGTAGCATTTGGATAATTAAATGCGAGTAATTGTGCCGGGAAACTGTTTTGTTTTTAATACAGGCAAAGTCGAATGAAAGTATTATTTATTTTAAACCAACTCTACAGCTATCCTTATGTAGTTCAATAATAAGGATGCCATAATTTGGTGATAAATTGGTGGCACGTAAAAGCAATGCTTGAGCCCCCGCACGCGTTTACATTTGGGTTCACTCTGGAATTGAGGCTGCGCCTTGCTACCATCTCTTCTAGTAAACTGTACCACGTGCGCGTATAACTAACTATACGCCGTTGCCTGGTTGTTAAAGTTAATTTCTATGCTGAATTCCAGTAAATAATGGAACATGAAATTAATACAAAATATTTTTTTCAAGATGTATTTTTCCAGTCACGCATAGTATTCTTACAGGCTAAACGTCCCTGCCAGGTTTTATTCAGGTGCTAAACTTCCTGTTTCTTACGCGATAACTTCGGGTCGGTGTATACCATCTGCGTGTTTTTGGCCACCAACAAATACGTCACAGTGAGCTTGCGACGTCATATTATGGCGCAGTAAATGGATGGTTGGCAACTCCACCCATCGAACCATTAACTCCTGAGTGGTGGTGGGACAAGCGTACCCAGCGAACAATATTGGTGCGAGGAAAAAGCTACATAATCTTTCAAATAAAGTAAAGCCGAATGTTTTATTCATATTCTCTCTCTCTACCTCTCTCCCCCCAAAAGGGCAAATTCCGTTTTTCCAAAGTATTTTTACGCCATTTTCTTGAAACATAAACATCTCGCTTCCAAACCCGCGTGAAAATCGTTCCGTATCACGGACGCGCATTCGCAAAGCGGTCGTGCTGCATTTCGAGCGCCAGGACAATTACGCCCAATGGAGGGCAGCGTGTCGCGGACGGACAATACGCCACCCGTATGCGATACTTCCAGAAAAATACGTTCGGCTTTCTGCTCCGGGGGTCCTAAGCGGAGGCGGCGGTGCACCTAGAGAAGGCGTCTGCGGCGACGGTGCTGCCCTCTGGAGGACGAACAATGAGGTCCTTGTAAGCGTGGCGGCGGCAGAGAAGTTCTTAATTGCCGGCGAGGCTGCCCGGGAGGCACCCTCTGTCTCTCCTTCGTTTCATCTCCATCCTCCATCTTCCATCCTCTGAGCCTCTCCTCTTCCTCCCTCTCCTCCTCTCCTGGAAAGCGGTGGCCTCTCGTCAGGGCGTTGGCGCGGCCCTTAATAGCTTGTTAAGCCGATAGGCGAGCGCGCACAATGAGTGGCGGGCATGGCGCGGCGCGCGCGCTACGCGCTGAAGCGGACGCGGTGTCTTTGTGCGGAAATGAGGCCTCCGGCGCCGCTTTGGGGAAAGTGACACCGGTGTCAAACAGGCGAGCTTCGCCTGCTGAAGTGGAGAAGAAGGAACTAGAAGATGATGGGTGAACGAAGAAAAACCCAAGCGGAAGCAGAAGCAGTTTGTAAGTTTGCGACCGAAAGGCGAAGGAAGAAATGTGTCTTTGAAGGTCACACGGAAAATCCAAAACTTAAATAACAAGCTTCGGACCCCAAGCAGATGACCCACTAAGGCTACGATTGGCAGAAAAATATTGTGAGCCATTCGACTCTGTGGTGGTGGCTGGCCAGCGAAGCTGCATAAAATGCGCGTCACGCACTTGGTTAAAGAATGCAAACGTGTTTATTTTTCTCAGAATTTGTTAGTGGCGGTGACTATGGATTTGGGATTGTGAAGGGGTAGGGGTTGTGGGATTCTGCATTTCACACACTAGTGACTTCCCACCCCGCAGCCATCCGCACTCAGCAAACATTCCTTGCGAGCGCAGGCTGCGGACGGGTCCGTTGTTTGCGGAGACAGACAAAGGCAGGAGGCGGCGAGGGCAAAACATCAATGGCAGCATTTATTGCAAAGTGCAAATCAAATACACTGCATACAGACTAATCGTAGGCCATAACGGTAACATTGGGAGCGAGGCATAAACAACGCTAGAGATCGAGATGGTTCGACTCACCGATGGCATACCGGAGCAGCGGAGCGCTGCGGAGTGCGAGCGCGGGTGCAGTCTCCCAGCTCGTGCGGGCGCGTCCCATTGTGGCGCGTTCCCTAGGTCAGGACAAGCGCGCCGAAACGTCCGCGCGCTACCGGATCCCCAAGACAAGAGAGCGTCCCCTCGTCATGCTACGTCCCACCAGACTTCGCCTTACGGTGGCGCTAGTATCGAGGAAGAACTGGTTCTCGGGTAAGGCAGAGGGGAAAAGGGTCAACGCTTCCACCAGGGCGAAAACAAACCGTCCGGTCGCTGGCGCCCTCCCGTATTGTTCCCGTCGCGTGAGCGAGGCGCGTGTGCACGCCGGCCGCAACGGAAGCTAGCCAGAAAAGGGGTTCGCGTGAAAGTCGCGATCCCCACATCCCTCCCTCCTAAATTCCTTGCGTACGCCGGTGAGAGCTGACTACAGGACTAGAGGCGAGGAAAAGTTCGTTCGTCGATTAAATCGTTAGTCACTGCATCGTGTTGCCTACGCCGGCTTCCACTCGTCCAATGCCACCGCTGGTAGTGTACCAGCAGGCCCGGTCGTCGCCCGCTGATGTCTGCAGGCGGGTAGCTCCGGGAAGAATCGCACCAGCCAACCCAAGCAAGCGTTGCTCAAGTGGCGGCACATCCGTGATGGCCCGTGGCCGCCGAGTGACCAGACTGCCGACTCTCTCAGCCAGGCTGGTGACGGCATGCCGCACCGCACCCCTTCAGCAGGCTCGGCAGCTCGCCCGGAACAGTAGACAGCAGCATAAACACGCTCCGTCATGTGGTCCAAGCCGGGGTGGCTTAGCTGCACAAAGAAACTCCCCGCACCTTCAGTGTACGGCAGAAAAAATAGCTCTCCGATCGCACCGCCTTTGTGGCGCGATCCTAACGACAACTGCCGAGTTGTCAGCATTGCCATCGCTCTGTTAATATCAACAAAGCCCAATAAATAGTCCAAACCCTACAATGTATAGGGCAGGAAAAAACAGGCTGCAGTAGCCCTTTGATCCCATCGATCATGTGGTTCGATGTCGAATATCACAACTGCCAAGGCTTCGGCATAATTACCAGCTTGTTAGCGTCAACAAAGCACGCCAAATTGTCCTAACCCTGCAGCGTGCAGGGTAGGGAAAATACGAACTCGATTGCATCGATAACGTGACACAATCCGATGGTTCAGCTGCTAAGTTTCTCAGCAATGCAACCGCTCTGGAAATGTCCACAGAGCTAGAACCTGTTCTAACCCTATACGGTACAGGGCACAAAGAACACACACGGTCGCATCGACCACCCGGCGCGATGCTTAACCACACAAATGCGAAAGCAGTATTTGCTCGTATCAGTAACACTTCATTCATACACATGAACGCGGAAACAGTATTTGCTCCCAACGACAGCCCTATGTTCACACACATGAACACCGCTTGCGTAAAAATGCTGAAATACGTTTCAACACACTGGCGCTTAGTTTACGTGAACAGAGCTTGGTCTCTCGAGCCGAACAAGAGCGCTCCTGCGACGTTACAATCAGCGGGCGCAAAGTTTGCCTCGCGTAATTCTCCCCGTCAGTGGAAGAGGGATGAGGCCCCCCTTCAGTCCCGTCACCCGCGTGGCGCGACAACAAAAACAACTACGCTGCGGAAAGCAGTTTTTCAAGCAGCGAGGGGTCAAAGCAAGTCTTTCCTGAGGCGGGAGAGATTCCTTTCTCTCGCGCGAGGCGATCAACAAAAGAGGGGGAGCGCTCCATGCGCCCTCGCATTGTTCCCAAGGTCGTGCCTTCTCCGGGAGGACCGGCTGTGAAAGCCTTCGGGTCACTCACTTCGGCAAACGACCCGCATCCAAAAACACAACAAAATAAAACAGACCAAACGAAAGAAACCCTGAACGTGCCCGTACGTGCAGCCGTGAGGAGACATCTGCTTTTAAGGGTCCTACACGCTCGCTGCAACACAAGCAGCTTATGAGCGAACGGCGCCTACCGCATTCCGCGGTATCGGAGCGCCCATGCCAGGCTGCAATACCAGCTAGCCTTTTGCGGCACACGTGGCCCAGCCACACGGCTCCCAGAGCCTCGACTCCCGGAGTCGACAAAACAAAAAGAAAAACTCGGACCCAAATTGCAGCTTCCGTACACACTCACTTCGGGCTGACACAACGGCGCGGGCTCCCGGCCTCGCGTGGATGCAAACTCGGAAACCCTCGTTTCCATAAACAACAACGTCCCGACAAAAATTCGGACACCACGTGTTAATTGGCAGCGATGTCCTGCCATATACACGATTGCTGCAAACTCGGCGCTTAACAGATTAAAAACGCTGCAGCAATAAATCATTCGCCTCACTCAAAGGAAAGTTCGCCTCTGCTAATAACTCGCTCCAATAAGTTAGGCCTGAAGTCTGTTGTCTGTGCTCGGATCGTCCGACGCCAGAACAAAGGATGCTGCCGTGCCTCCTGCTCGTCTCCGCAAACAAGGCCTCACGTTGGGGCGCCAGATGTGGGATTCTGCATTTCACACACTAGTGACTTCCCACCCCGCAGCCATCCGCACTCAGCAAACATTCCTTGCGAGCGCAGGCTGCGGACGGGTCCGTTGTTTGCGGAGACAGACAAAGGCAGGAGGCGGCGAGGGCAAAACATCAATGGCAGCATTTATTGCAAAGTGCAAATCAAATACACTGCATACAGACTAATCGTAGGCCATAACGGTAACATTGGGAGCGAGGCATAAACAACGCTAGAGATCGAGATGGTTCGACTCACCGATGGCATACCGGAGCAGCGGAGCGCTGCGGAGTGCGAGCGCGGGTGCAGTCTCCCAGCTCGTGCGGGCGCGTCCCATTGTGGCGCGTTCCCTAGGTCAGGACAAGCGCGCCGAAACGTCCGCGCGCTACCGGATCCCCAAGACAAGAGAGCGTCCCCTCGTCATGCTACGTCCCACCAGACTTCGCCTTACGGTGGCGCTAGTATCGAGGAAGAACTGGTTCTCGGGTAAGGCAGAGGGGAAAAGGGTCAACGCTTCCACCAGGGCGAAAACAAACCGTCCGGTCGCTGGCGCCCTCCCGTATTGTTCCCGTCGCGTGAGCGAGGCGCGTGTGCACGCCGGCCGCAACGGAAGCTAGCCAGAAAAGGGGTTCGCGTGAAAGTCGCGATCCCCACAGGGTTTATTCTAGAAGTCATACGTGGGCATTGTTTCGCTCCCGCAAAAGGCCAAGCCCCACAGTATTTACAACTTCACCATGAAGTACCCAACCATGAAAAGTAAATAAATTTCACCGTAATGATATCGTTGTTTTAGTAACCAATTGTCATATAATTGTTTTTTGGAAAGTTTTGATAAAACGTGAGCTACAGTCGGACCAGCTGAACCCTGCTATTTGAACAGCATCAAGAAAAGAAGTGCTTTCTCGGCGATTTCGGGGCGTGTGCACGCTCTAGCCCAAGGCCCGAGCTGCATTTGGGAGAAAAACAAAAATTGGCCGCGTATCTGCTCTCCTCGTTGCAAATGTTGACGCAAGAGAATAGTCAACTGGCACCCCTGGCAAGTAAATGCATCTATTCGCTTTCCCGCTCACCCCTCATGCTGTGCCTCTCCAGTCTCGTTCCTTCCGAGATAACACGCTAGAGCTTTGCTCAAGTAATTTTAAATTTACCGCATTCCACGGCTCCAAGTATGGTGCCTCGATGCCAGCGCTCTCGTACGGCAGATACGCGCGTGATTCGAGGCGCCCGACTACAACGTTCATAGAACCACGTTTCCCTACTCCTCGAGCGTTCCAAGCGGAACGCGGAACCTATCCAGTGGAACTTTTCGTTGCTGTTGCCGTTTGACTTTTTCGAATTCCTCCAGGTAGTGCGGGCAACAGCTGGCGACAGTTTTCTGCAGTTGGTGTAGTATTTTATTTTCTATCGTAAAAGAAAGCATTCGTTAATTTTTAATAAAGGAACGCTGCAAACATCACTTATGCATTGATTTTCTGCCTTATGTTCGCGCAGTGTCTTGTTCTTGTTCAAAAATTAATGTTGACAAATATGAACACTAACACCGGACTTCGACGTCTAGATTTGGCTGTGAGTATATAAGACTATTGAGCAGCATCTGTTTCACACTGACCGGCTGACTGAATCGAGTGACACACAGGCAGACATACAGACAGACAGACAGACAGACCAAAATTTCCCCGTTCAAGTAGCCCAAGAAAGACTATCGTCTTTAAAATTCCGGTGTGGGCCATAATAGCACGGTCGCTATCAAAATTATCGGCCGCTTGAAGCAAAATGAAGACTCTCGAAGTTCTCTACCATCCTGAAGAATGGAGGGAGCCAAGGTGCACTCACTCACTCACTCACTCACTCACTCACTCACTCACTCACTCACTCACTCACTCACTCACTCACTCACTCACTCACTCACTCACTCACTCACTCACTCACTCACTCACTCACTCACTCACTCACTCACTCACTTATGCTACTGGACACGAGAGCAAATGCTGTCCGTGTTTTGTTGTATGCGACAACCATGAGCAAAACTACTAGGTTACTAGCGCAATCATCTAAGCGACCCTCCGGCTATCAGCGACGTGCTGGTAAATCGCGCTACTAGTCAGAACTGGTTCTGCATGAAAGAAGCTCTCCCCTTGCCGGAAAGGGAAGACGTACTGCACAGCAGAGGAACTGCGGCCACTTGGCTTTGGGCGCGCATAGTAAAACAACTAGGGAAGCAGTGCAGGGAGATACGCGCTGGAAGTCTTTTCATGTTTGAGAAGCTCAGAGTAAAATATGGTTTGAGGAGAGGTTAGAAACACTGGATTCCCGTGAGAGGACAGCTAAAGGGTTTAGGTACCTCGACAGGAAAGCATGGACGCGCGGGGCGAAGAATAGAAGGCTCTGTAATGGTCAGTGGAGAAGCAAAGACAGCCAATATAACCAAAAATGAAGCAAAACAATCGCAAACGTATATATGCATGAAAAAAAAGATGAAATCGAAAACGTCGTGAGATGGACGGGGCAGAAAAATTTGGTATCAGAAAGAAAAATCTCTGTGATAACTCCAAGGCCAGTGCTCTGGTTTATGAAGAAGGAAGGGAGGAATAAATGTAAAGGAAAGGCAGGAATGTCAACCAGGCTGTGGCCCAGTTTGCTATCCTACACGTGGAGAAGGGGAACAATGGTAAAAAAAGATGAACAACAGTAAAAGAAGGGGAAGGTAAAGAGAGAGCGTAAAGAGGTGTGGCCAGCGTTACGACGCTATAGGCGATAGAGTTCGTTGACTTCACAGAGAGTAGTCCCTCGCGCTACAGTCTGCTGTGCAAGTTCGTTGTGTTTAGGAAGCACAAGAGCGCTTTTGTGGCCTTGTGCGTAGGTGACTGTGAATGCCAGTGGCCCAGGATTTTCTCCTCAGAGAACGGCCGCCGAGAATCGAACTTCCGTAAAGTTGAGGAGGGTTGCCTTCTTGCCGATGAAAAACGCGGACATTCGCCTAGAAGATGGCGTATGGTCTCCGGTGTGTCGCAGACTTCGCACGCCTCACTGCCTGCCATTCCAATCAAATGGGAGTAAGCATTTGTGAAGGCGACTCCAAGCCAGAGACGGCAAAGAACGGCTGCATCAGTCCGTGGGAGGCCTAATAGAAGAGGACGCTGAAGGTTCGGGTCCAGGGCATGAATACGAGAGCTCGTGAACTCTTGGGTAGTCTATTTGGCTATCGGGGTCTCCCGGGCAAGTTTGCAGAAAGTCCTAGCGGCGTCCGTCCTGGATAATGGAATTCATAGCACATTTCATGGGAACGAAAGAACTTTCTGGGGAAGCATGCCCAAAATGATGGGGCATGCGTGGCTTGCGGGAAAGAAATTGAAACGATTCCGCGCATTCTATTGACATGTGACTGTATCCATACAAATACATTTGAAGGAAATCTTACGCTTCCCGAAGCCCTGGGATTTTTTGGCAATATAGAGACGTTAAGCTACGAGGCTGTAGAGGTAATGACTAATAAATAAATAAATAAATAAATAAATAAATAAATAAATAAATAAATAAATAAATAAATAAATAAATAAATAAATAAATAAATAAATAAATCCGTCAATGAATGAAATGCCTGGCATAACTTCGTAGGTGGCTCCTCTTCACGATGTGTGACGTAATCTTTTGCGTCCCGCAAATATAGGAGGCAAACCGGAAAAAGAAATGGCAGCTTTTATTATTTATTTCTAAAAAGAAGAAGTCATAGTTTGCCGCCGAACAGCCGGCCGATGCAGCTTTGAATAGTGTGATCATACAGCTAAAATAAAAAAAAGTTATTCAGCATTTATTGTTCCTTTAGGTGTACACGCTATTAACGGGGTACGCGCTTGTGCGCCCGTGTACACCCTGGGAAGTTACCGGGCTGTCAGGCTGGCAGCATCGGGAAGGAACTCTATTGTAAACAATTACGGGGTCACCTGAACACTACTTATGATGAAGCGACTGCGGAAGCATAAGTGTCCAATTGACGAATGTGTCCTCGCAATGTCATAATCACCCTTCATTTTTCTGCGTTTTTAAAGCAAAGCTTTTTACCTCTACCCCCCAAGGGTTCTTTCGCGACCGTTGGTGTCACCAGAAAACTCCAGCGAACAAATAAAAGAATTTACTGGCACCGGGGGGAATCGAACCTGGAACTAATAGACTAACAAAGCGAGAGCCCGTTATCTTACCGATTTAGCTACGAGCACACGTGAAGACGGGGGAAGACAGGTAGTGTACTCACCAAGCACATCTACGGGATTACCCCCTGCGTTCTCGCTGATTGCCACGTGAAAGCGTCACGCGGCCACTCACGCCCGTCTAGCAGCCCTGTGCTCACCTTGCTCATGTGCTAAGATTTACAAAAATTAAAGGAAGCTCACACCAGTGCATGGCATCTCACTTCTAGTATGCCAATGTGCTAAAGCCTGTGGCCTCCAGTGTTCACGTAAAAAATCCCAGCTCCTTCTCGTCCGCCCTCACGCCAAACCAAGGAATACAATCAAATACTCCTTGATGGCCAGGCCATCACTCCAAGCCCCAGCATCAAGATCCTGGGCGTACATCTCGAGGCTAACACCAAGAGTGACGTCTCCATGCAGCGCCCCAAAAACAGAATTAATCAAATCATACACATGATCAGGCGAGTTGCCACCAAGAAGCCAGGCCTAAAGGAATCTGGTGCCTCTCGATTAATTGAAACTTTTGTCCTCTCGAGAGTCACTTACGTCAACCCCCTGTCTTCTTCTCGACAAGGAAGACATATAGATGCTTTATATAATGATTAGAAAGGCGGTCGAGCAGGCCATTGGTCTTCTCATGAGTGCGTCCACACAGAGGCTGCTTACCACGGAGCTCCACAACACGGTGAAAGAGCTGATAGAAGGCCATCTTTCTAACCAGAATATCCGGCTCAGAACTGCGGTGGGTAAACGCATGCTTCAACAGATTGGCTAGGCAGCCCAGAATGTCACCCCGCTTGACGTACTCTCACACTCTTGGCGCTAAAACAAAAGATGCTCCCTTTGCTTAGAAATACGAATCCCTCACATGACGAGGGTCACCGAAAAGCACGGGCTCAAGCGCTAAACACCACCCTCGGTGGGGATGATGCAGTTATCTACACAGACGCCTCCAAACATCGAGGGCAGCAATGCGCCATCATCGTGGCTACCTCCAGAACCAACCTCCTTGCGTGTACCTCGCTTAGGACCCAAGAAATGACGGCAGCAGAAGAGGCAGCCATCACCTTGGCTCTCACTCAACCAGGGGTTCGGAGGGTAGTCACCGACTCCCAGCAAGCCTACTGGAATGACCAGTCGGGTTGGGTGTCCTAACCTGCACTGTGCGTGCTAAAAAACCACTCCCCAAACGGTTCCATTCAGCTCATCTGGACACCCCCTCACGCTTCAATGGAGGGCAACAAAACGCCCACTCAATAAGCCTGCGCTTTTACCCTCCGTGCTATGGAGCTGCACGAGGACAGTCACCCACTTGTCGCGTTCAGAGAGATAACCCAGAATTATCGCCTCCTGAGACAGACCGTACCTTCGCCTTAGCCTGACCTTTCCAGAGAACAACAAACTACCCTATGGCTCATACAATCCGGGCTCCTTCCCACAGTCTACGCGTCTTCACATAATGTATCCGAATCGCTACGACGTTGAGTGTAAATTTTGCTCAGAAGTAGGAACACTCCGCCCCGTAATCGGGGTGTGCGACTTTAGCCCTGAGCACCCTTCTCTCTTTCCGTCTACTATCCAACAAGAGCAATGGGAGATGCTGCTGTCCATGCCCTCTCTACCTACCAAGTTTCAGCGGGTGGACAGAACACAGGCCGCGCGGACTGCATATGGGCCCCACAGAAGAAGGAATCGCTACCCAGGGCTGGACTCTGGGCCGTTCAGAAATCTGAACAGAAGTATTTCTTCCTCCTCCTGCTCCTTCTCTGCCGCAAATCTCGTCGCCCCCGCCCGCGGCGCAGACACGGAGAAGTAAAATCGTCTAACACCGTGTTGGAGCTTACTTTAATTTTATAAAAAAAGTTTCCACTCTTGTGCTACACCAATACAACTCAACCAAACACCGTTCATGCATAATGCATTGATTTAACCTTACCAAGAGTATCTCTTTGAAGTAATAAATGGTGTGGTTAAGTGCATTTCACTTCTCTCTGGTTTTACTATTTTTAGAGCGATGTGCGTAAATTTAAGTGACGTCGCATGGGTAATCGTTATGGGTGCCGTTTACAGCTTTGCTTTCCAATCACATTCACGGGGTGGATTGGCGCGATTTTTTTTTGTTCTCCTTTAAGTTTCTTGTTCGCATCTCCAAGCAAAGAAGACACCAGCGGGGTTGGGGTCGTATTTTGATACTGCAGTAATTGTGGTTTCTGTAATTAGCATGCTCGAAGTACTTATGTCGTAGCTGTATTTGCCGCCAACCCTTCTCAAGGACAAACTCTGCGCTTTTCGGTTTGCGTCCTTTTCTTCTTTTTCGCACCTCTATGACGTGGCACATACTCGCGTTGGTATCACCAATATATTTAGGAAGAACGGAACGTGTTTTGACTCTTGCCTAATTGCTGCTTCTGTAATTGCCATGGTTGATTGATTGATTGCAGGGTTTATGGCACCGACGCAACGCAGGCGATGAGGCGTGCCGTAGTGGAGGGCTGCGGGTTTATTTTGACCACCTGGGGATCTTTAACCTGCGCCGAAATCTCGTGCGCACGGGCATTTTTGCTTTTCGCCTCCATTAGAAAAGCAGCTGCCGCGGCCGGGAATCGAACCCGCGTCCTCATGCTCAGCAGCAGAACGCCTTGGTCCCTGAGCCACCGCGGCGGGTAATTGCCATGGTTATATTATTGACGTAAGCCTCCATACACGCCTCTAACACTCGTTTCAATGTCGATGGCCAGTACGCATTCACTCGGTCCACTTTCGGTCAGCTAAACTCGCTCAGCTATGCTAGCTTTGGGGTGGTTTCAGTTTCGCATTCCAGAGGTCCCTGGTTTGAATACCACCCTTACTCGGAGTTGCCAAATGCCTTTTAAACTCAAATGCTCTCTTTTGATTCTTTGAGCCACCAGCCATTCTGTGTGCCGCCATTCGTCGACGATTTTCTGTGTCGTCTGTGTGCCAGCGACAACGGATTTTCAACATACCGAGTTAACCAGTGCTTTCGCACGAATTAGCCCTGGCACTCACGGCTGCCGCCCCGGATAGGAATGCATGGCTGCACAGACAGCCCTCCACACGTGACGCTTCACTGGTAACATATCTTCACCTTGACTTATCTGGGACGTCAGGAGCCGTCGTTAAATGTTTTCTTGCAACTAAAATGGAGAATTACCGGTCGTGCCAACAATCTTAACAAGCAAACTATTTCCGGAGTTTCTCTCATTGTTTCACGCCGTTCTGCGCCCTTTCTTGTGTTAACGTAGCGTCACTATAGCAACTGACTATAGTTTAATCGCTAACGCTCACGAGGGGCAAGCAGGAAGCGATCAGATATACTTAACACAGCTGAACGGACCAACGAGGCCCGAATCTCAATCTTTCAAAAGTCAAGGGCACTTGAAGGAGGCCTGGCTGCCACCGCACCTGGCCAGACGTCGATCGCACTACGGCTCACCGGGAGCCTGAATGCGCCGCGGACACAATGCGGACACAATGGTGTGGTTCGCTTGCCGCAGCGACGTTGCCGCCAGCTGCTTCGTCAAATGAGGGAACGTTAAGCTGGCTTTGTCCTGCACGTAGCGTGTGGGAAACAACGCCATAGCGTAAGGCAGAGCAGCATAGTTCGGTGTACGCTGTGGGAGTAGCGTGTACTTCTAAAAAATCAGAATGTCACTATAGCATCTAGGGTTCAATTTAGGTGTACAAAGATCATTCGCTCAGAAACGGGGAATTATTACTGTACGTTTAAGCCCATATGGCATGTGCAGGGATAGAGGCAGATAAACGACTTTTTCGAATATTTTACGAATATTTTTCGATAAATCTGGAACCTTCATGACAAGTTTCTGTCACCTAATATTTGTATATTGACGGGGTAAAGCGCCTCAACAAACGATTTTAACGCGACCATTTGTGAACGTGCACAGTTATTCAAGTCTCATCTGCTGTCTGTTTCATTTCTTGTCGGCTGTCTGACGGTAACCATGTCGCCATCGTAAGCCCAAGTCAAATTTAATTCATGACTGTTTCACTCTGATTAAGACGAGTTGCACAGTTTGCACGTTTGCTCGATTCATTGGAAGCAACTCACGAGTGCCAAAGAACTGGATTAGGTTGTACCCTCACGTAGCAACAAAATTACAACAACCGTCTAACAGCACCTACAACAGCTGGTTCATATGGAGTACTACAAATCCCTGATGTCATAAATGAAGCTGAGGAACCTAAATTTCCTTTTCCGAGCATTCAATATTTAAAAATAACTATTAACGCAGAAGGAAGAAGTTTTTGTTTTTTGCCTGCAAAGGAATGTTTCGTTTCAACGATGATAGAATATCCGAGTCATCAATTTTGGTTGGACGCATCGACCGAAACATAATTTGCGCAGAATGCACGTCGGCTTACCTTCGCATGATAACCAAGGGGAAACTAATAAAAGTACGCATAATATTTTCCACACAACAACAGCAGAAAAGGAACGCTAACGCTTTCTGTTGAACGTTTTTGATACAGAAACATTATCAGGTGCTATCAGAGAAAAAGAGGAAAAAACATATATTTAAGCTGCGCAGACCAAAACGAAGGGCAAATCATGCCTAGGCACTTTCTCCACCGCATGCTGCCGGGAAACCGTGTGTGCAAAAGCACTCAGAGGAGTCCCCGAAAATGAAAAAAGGAAGAGTAAAAGACGGAAACAAAAACGACGACAAAAACTAAAAACAAGGACCCATGAAGCGAGAGGAGCGACACACACAAACGATCCCGGGGGGCCCGCATAGTGACTCATTCGAGGCGGCCCTCTGGTAGACAGACACGCTGGTAGCAAGCGCCCGGGACAAGAAGCGGGTGAAAAGGAGGCATGATGGGAACTGGCTCCTGCGAATTAGGAACGCTCGGCAGAACTCCCCTCAATTTTGGTAGGTCCGATCTCCTGTACCCCGTCGGGCTGCTTCCTCGTCTGCCCTGGTCAACCTGGTCTCGGCCTGGCCCGCCGACATCTTTTTTTTTTTTCTCCTCTTCCTCCCTCGTTTCTCCAGCCGCCGAGGCCCTACGCTTCATGCTTCTACACAATGCTGTTCCCTCATTTTTCTCCTTTTCCCCCACTCTGCGGGTGAAGGGGGCCACGCGGCAACATGCACCACATATCCGCTGCATGACGCCCCTCTCCTCCCGGCCTGCAGACTCCACACAACCTCTCCCATCCTCCTCCACGGCCTCCTTAACCAGATTTCGCCTCCTGTCTCCCTTATTTTCGGTGTCATTCCGCCGAACACAGGCATTTACTTATGCCATGCTGGTCCCGCATACCTTTTTCCTTCAAACACTGCCCCTCCCCTCTGCCTACCCCCTCAAACACATACTCCGCTTGTCTGCTGCTTCGTCCATATTACGGCTCTTCTTTTTTCCGGTTTCATGTTGCGGAAATGCACACAGACGCAGAGGAAAGAGACGTGGGCAACCAAGCCAAAAGGCCCAACTCGCTTTAATCGCGGTGTTTGTTTCGCTCACCGCCTTTTATCTCTCCCGGAAAAACCTTCAGCCAGGTCACTATTACCGCAGGAGAGCGGTGGGGACAAAGTATATAGAGTGAAAATGGGAATATGAGGCTCGCTTGCTCAGCGTTCGCTCTCATATTTCTATGCCTATCTTTTGTTCTATCACTTTCGCCTTTTCGTTATATTATCTGTACCATGAGCTAGTAGCCAAACACGGCAACCTGCGAGTCTATTATGATTTTTTTCTTGTACATACGCGCCTCAGCTGGAACGGAAGGCTGAAACACGAGTAGCATTCTCTGTGTTTATCATGATATCATAATCTCGCGCTCCCATGCTCGCACCCATACTTCCTGAAAGCTAGCCTACCGCAGAGCACTGCAGCTGCGAACTGTGCGTACAGTGTACGGCCCAGTACAAGAACCGTGGCTGATGGCGCCACCTTAGAGCCACAAACTTCAGCACAGGAAAAAAAAAAAAAAAAAAAAAACGTAATTTCTACGGAAAGTAAAGGTTATGCTTTAGTTGATCGGTTACTGTAAGACGCCCGAGCCTGAACCACTTATGTACGGTATTCGTCTGTAGGTTACACTAGGAGCTCCATGGACAATACGACCCGAATACGCGAAGGATAGTGAACTCTTCGATGTCATGTTTATGGACATGCCGTTCATATCAGTATGCGGCATGTGCGAACTCGTTTAGTTTTGCAGCTACGTGCTCGAAGTGACTAAAACGCCTCACTTCGAATTACTGCGCGCCTTTATGACTGACGAGAGGTGGCCGCTAAGATGGGCGCCAAAATGTGACCGCTGAGATGTTGGCGCTAAGATGTGGGCGAGATGTGGGCGTGGCTGCATTGTCATTCGACATCTATAGGCCACCAATGACTGCCGCTATTTCTGTTTTCGCGGATACGTGGAGTGCAGGGCTGCGGGGTCAAATATCAGTGAGGTTCGAAGCATCCCATTTTTGTTTTGGCATTGTGTTAAACTAAAATCGTAAGCGCAACAATAAAGATTTCTGCAAGACTTGCGCACTTCTTTCAATAAATTTGAGACTGGATGATGCTCCCTGTATTGCAATAATTCCCAGCAATGACGATGTGCTCGACCTTAATTTACACATTTGCGTTTTAGAATGAGTGAGTGCAACACTTTATTAAACGAGAGGCCATGAGGCCCTGGGGGCAGCAAGGATGAGGACAAAAGGGGAAGGTCACAACTCGCACAATAAACACAGTTGCAGTCTTGGGGTCCTAATCACAAAATATGAACACATTAGAGTCATTCAGTGGTACTAAAATGCACAGTTCACATTTAAATGTACAGTTCACACTGTAGACAATGTGGTTCACACTGAAAACAGTGCACGCTGCAGGCAGTTCACATTGTAGACAGAACGGGGAAGTCGACCAGGCCGTTACAGCAATTTGTAGAGTCCGTTTTCAGGGGCGTACTCGGTGATTGCTTCTAGTGTGGTGGGATCGTCACGGACCAGACAAACATGTTCCTGTTCAGTCACAGGGGCGGGACCTAGAGTTAAAAGCTGGTGGCCATTACGGTCGAAGAATGGACAAAGCGAAATTACGTGTCAAACATTTGGTGTGCCTTCACGACTACAGTGGGGGCATCGGCGCAATTCTGGTCCTGCTGGAGCTGTCCATTTATAAATAATGTAATGGGGGGGGGGGGGTGTACGCTGTATTCGCATACACTTTATTGGCGAATGCTTCCCCCGGACGCAAGAAGCGCTTGAGGGGGGCAAGGATGCCAATAGGAGTTTATGCCTGTAAGCGGTTGCAGCTTTCCTTTTTGAGGTGGCGAAGCTGGAGTTGCCAGTCTGCTTGGAGAGGGGGGACGGGCATGGCGAGCACCGCGGGAGGTGATTGTAGCCACTCCCTGGCAGCGTCGTGTGCCATACGGTTGCCTTCTGAGCCTGTAGTGTGTCCTGGAGTCCAAACAATTCGAACTTTGAAGCCTTCAATTTGTAGGTCTCTTATCAAGGTAAGGATGTTGGTTGCCGTATTGTTCGGTGTAAACTGATGATTTAACTGTCGGACAGCAACATGGGAATGTGTGATAATGGGAAATTTCTTCGTGGATAGATGGCCGGAATGGTTATAAATTTTCCGCGCGGCTGTTCCTAGAAGTTCTACCTTTTCTATTCCTAGAAGTTCTACCTTTTCTACGAGGTCGTATGTGTTAGAAATGTGTCTGGATTCATTCAATTCCGGCAGGTCCGAAGATGTCCAGGCAATGGCAGCGGTCGTTCCATTCAGAGCCGCATGATGGGCCTGGACGCACGCAAAACACACACAACACAAAGAGGAGGCTGAAGAAGAATAAGTGTCTATCAATTGTTAGATTAGGAGCGACTTGATGACCTTCTTATTCAAGATTTTTGCCGGTATGCAGCTGTACTGTAGCTAGTGCCTATTGGTGTCGGTGAACCGCTAGGGTTGCGTGAGAAGAAAAGAAAAAATATTTTTCCTTGCGTTCTTCATAGGAATGAAAATGACATGTTCCGAACATATGTTATCAACATTTGAGTATGTAGTCACCTCAATGCAAGCCTATTGGTATTTGTTGCAGTTAGTTCACACACAATAGGAACATAGCTCTTACGGAACACGTTGTCACTTTGATGCGGATGTCTCTGCCGAACGGAAACAGTGTCACCAACACCAATCTTCCTACTCCTACCTTACCGCTAGAAGTCTAAATGTCAAGGACTTCAGCAATTGTAGGTTCTTTGCTTTCTTAGGATTCACCGCCGTGTTTCGTATCGCCGTAAGCCACCAGAAAAATGTCGTACTTGCACATACGCGCGGTTTATTAACATAATATATGTACAAAACAACTGAGTGACATTATACCCCTCGAACTTCGCGTCTGCGTCCCCTGCCGTCGCTTTTTGGCGGCGTGTGCGGGGCGGGATGAACGCTGGGTGGCTGATAGGGGCTCATTCAAGGTTTTGGTGCTCTTGCACTTCTTTTAGGGGCGAAGCTCCTAAAGCCGTGGGTCTGTCCATCGCTTGTGTCTCGTGGTACGTGACCGCCTAGTTCGATGACTCACTCGCAGGTGGCGCTACGTGACCGCCTAGTTCAATGACTCACTCGCAGGTGGCGCTACGTGACCGCCTAGTTCGATGACTCACTCGCAGGTGACGCTGGTGTGAGTGACGTCATGATGACGTCACTTGCACGTGACTGACACTATAAAAGGCAATCGCTGTTGACTTGCTTCCCCTTTCGCAACGAGTCACCGGATGGAGGAAGTGGTTGTTGACAAGGCTGCGGAGCGGAGGGCGCGCAGGGCGGCGGCAGCGCGCGCTCGCCGACGGGATCCCGCCGTGCGCGAAAGAGAGGCCGAAGCATCTCGTCTAGAAAGTCGCGCTTAAACCGCGCGTCGGCAGCTTCGGGCTGAGCTCGCTTGGTGCGTTTTGCAGCCGCCTCGCGAGCTCTCACTGGATCGGGGTTTGCCTGCCGATACGAGCGCTTGCTTGCAGCCTCACGAACCCTACAACAACAACAACAAATGAACAAGAACAAAATAAAAGGACAAAATAAAAGTTGATTTGTACAATGTACGCACACAGTCTTCCGTCTTTCTTAATGATGTAATGGGCGAACTTTCACGGGAGAGTTACGGTTACCGATGACCTCCCCCTCTCGAGCTTCGCCCCACTTATCATCATTCATTCCGTGGATATGGCGTGATTTTTTTGTCTTTTTGTCTTTCCGCGCCCTTAAGAACCTGTTATTGTCATGTCTGTAAGCGAATAGTACGTTTAGGGTACTTCAAAAAACAGCTGCGGCTTGGTTGATTGCTTGTAAGCCAGCAAAAGTTATCCAGGGGCGAGGTTCTGCGCGCTTCCTTCTGCGCGTAGCATATCATCACTGTCGTCTCCTAAAACGCCAGGCACAAGTGAATTCTATTGTCATCTCGTTTAGACGTGATACTGGCAGAGTGAGAGGTTTGTTTCGTCTTGCAGCGCGTACAAGGAATGCGGCTTCGTTTCGAATATATACGTCGTAGACAAATATGTCTCGGGGATGTGATTATCCCAATACCTGACAAATTGTGTCTTTTAAAGGAATGTAAGCCACGCGAAAACGTTAAGCATTGTGCACGGCCCTGCGTTGTAAAATATGTGCACACTCACGCCTTATAGCAAAAACCAAGGAAAGTTAATGAAACCACGGAATACTACTAAATGGTCTGCAAGTCGGGAAGAAACAGAATAGCTCGTACGAAAATGAAAAAAACCCGGTGTAGCTTCGAAAATGCCTAAGACATTCGTCTAAACTTAAACCAGGTAGGACTCACCAGACCCACCTATACGAAATGCACTGGTATTTTGCAGGACATGGGGCGGGGGAAGGAGACACTTAACTACGGTTGTGTTCGCATGCGGAGCGAAATCAAGGAATGAACGTTTTAGTATTCATAAACACAAGCTGCGCGTTCACTTTCCTTTTGTTTTTCGACTTCAACCAACAGCTGAACAGTCGGCGGACGAATATTTCCAAGTACAGTGTTGGCAGGTCACAAACGACAAAAGGTGTAGTTGGGAAAGTGTGATATCGGATTAGGACCACTCATTTTAGTTTGTGCTAGTTTGTGCAGGCTTCCTCTGTCACATGGCCATGTTTCAAAGAAGCGTTTAGTAGCGGACGCGGTGTACACTATAAGCCCGCCGCCGCGCTGCTCGCGGGGGATATATGCAGTAGATGATGACTGTTTGCGAGCGCTCACCTGAGGTCAAGGCGACCCGGCGCTAAATTATTTGTCTGGTTCTGATCCCCGGGTTTAATTTTGTATTATCCACCATACTTCTTTCGTAAAATGTTCGTGAAATTTATTTCACATTGCTTGTTCAGGGTAGTGATCAATATCCGAGGTATGTTGTTGGCAAGCGTAACTGGCGTGCTGTCATGTATCACTGCACCGCTAGGTTATGCAAGCACACAAAGCAGATTGGCATCGTAGCGTATAGCCGTAGCATGACCACCTCAGGAAACGCTACTTAGAGAGACATTGTTACTTAATGTCAGGGCAGTGGAATTGCAATCAGCTGCATGCATAAGCCGGCTTTGCACACACCAGGTGGTTAGACTGAATGTACCACACTAGACTGCGTCGTAAACCTTTCCGCTCTAGTAAATACAACACACTTGCGAACAGAGTGACTGCTTTACATTAGTATGTATTTCGAACACGTACAAACGGTAAATCTCAGTCTTGAACGTGCCCCAAAAGCAGCGGTGACCGTGGGGAGAGGGCCGGAGCCTCCCGCGGCTGCTTTCGAAACGGGCCACTAGAGAGATTTCAGTGGCGCCCCTACAGGCAGCGCTCGAGGCGTATAGGAAGCCGCCTGCACTCAAGCTTGTATGCAACGAAGCATCGCCTCCTGTATTTTTATACAGGAGGCGATGAACGAAGTATCGAAGCGCAGCGCAAGACGAGGGACAAAAACACGGAAGACGACACACAGAGCGCTATGTACCAATTATGTACCAACTATGTACCAACTATGTACCCACTATGTACCAACTCGCCCAAACCAATACTTTGTTGCAACCCTTCCTGGTATCTCAAATGGGCCCATGCTTGCGACCAAGCAACAGTCGAAAGACCAAAATACCCCTCTTCGCTTGCCGAACAAAACGTATAGTACAGAAAATGTCTTTAATTCGACACTGGTGGGATCGCAAGAATTGCCGAATTATCCGATTGTCGAAATATCGAAGGAACAACAAAAACGCGAAATTTTCCTCAGCCTGGCGTACCTTTAGTTGGAAAAAAGTTTGTAATCCTTGTCTTGTTTTCTGTTTTCGGGCAATATTGCGCGGCGACCATAGCTCCAATATCTGCCAGATGCTCCGTGGCACACCAGCCATGCGGGATTTGCTGTCAAAAGTCCTCCAGCACGGACAAGGCTTCTGTGGCTTCTTTTACCGAGCGTTTCAGTGATTGGGGCAGTTGGTCACAATCGTCACTTTCCGACGAATCGTCGTTGTCGGCGCAGCTCCGCTTCTGTAAGGAGTAAGAACAACAGTTCTGGAAACGTTCATGAAGGATCGACACCGAGGCAGACGGACAAGGTGCGGCGAAAGCCTTGTTGTCGGATTACAATGTAATGGGCAATTTTGTAATCGATTGCAGAAAAGTAATTGAATTACAAAAATTGTCACTCCTTCAACGAGTAATTGACGCGTTACAAAATTGCCATCAATGTAACCGATTGCAAGTAATCCGCTTTTTATAACATGCTACGCACAAATCTGGTCTGCGTTGATTTAATGGTTCGTTTGACTTTCCGATTCGCCCTCGAGACTTGATGTTCCGGAACACAGAATTGTCCGAGCGTTCCCTGAGGACCACACATAGCCTCGTCCTCGGTCCACAAAGAACAATGTGAAGCTGGCAAGCGCCGAATGCCATGTTATTCCTCTACTCGTATAAATTCTGTGGCTCTACTCGGAGCCATTAGAATGGCAGCGCTGGCGCCCGGCGCATCATACTTGATCCTCGGGACGAGGGGGGTCGCTCGCTGAAATGTTCACGATAAAGAAGAACAAAAACGTAAATCACCGCACATGACTCAATCTTGTCGCGTTGGACAATAATGACAGAGAAGGGAATAAAACCTGGCTGTCTCCTGGCAAATTTCCACGCTCCATTATGCAATAATTTTATTAATTGGCTCTAACGACAGATTGGCAAAGAACGTTCATTATGCCCCCTAATAGTTTTAAGCACAAACAAAAATTCTAATTTTCACTCAGAATTGTTGCTTTGGGGATAATAAACATTTACGCGTGTCATTTTAAACACACATACCACTGTAGAGAGAGAGAGAGAGAGAGAGAGAGAGAGAGAGAGAGAGAGAGGAGAGAGAGAGAGAGAGAGAGAGAGAGAGAGAGAGAGAGAGAGAGAGAGAGAGAGAGAGAGAGAGAGAGAGAGAGAGAGAGCCTTTAATGAAAGCTGAGAAGTTCAGCCGTACTAACGGTAGGGATTGTTACTCCAGATGGGGTGAATACAGTGAAATGACCGCGGAAAATAGAAAGAAAAAGAAAAGGAAAAAAAAGAAATGGGAGGGGGAGGGGAGATCCACACATATATAAAATGTAAATGTTCAGAGGGTTCATGGTTCACAGAACCCCTTATAGCCCTGTTTCCGCAAGAAAAGTAAGCAGACTTTTTTTTTCCAGCACTTCCTTATCACGATTTCGCCAGGGTTCAAAGAAGTGTGAGTTCTAGAGGACCTCCGCGTCGGAGTCGCACAAGTGCCTTCGATGCTGTTGCCCTAGCTAGCACATCGCGGACAGTGGCTTAAAATGTGCCTAATGCTGTCGGTAATAGAGCGCACTGTACACAATGGCGACTCTACCCAGCCCAGCTTCAACAAGAAGCTTCCGGTGTATGCAACGTCAAGTCGCAGCCGGTGTAGCACGCCTTCAGTGCGCTTTGGTAGATGTAGCCTGAACTATAAATCAAAGCAGGACCGATGATTTTTGCGCCCTTTATTCACACGGTTATTTAGTCATAAGCTGGAGGAAAATAAAGGCAATTTTTAACATTCCACAGATATTGGCCTTCCTTTGTACCAGGAAATATTCTGCAAACAATTGGGACTAAGTTCTTCAGTGCGTGCCAGTCGTGGAATTCAGCCAAGGAATGAAACGCCCGCTTGCAACCTCTCCCGCTGCCGGACCTCTCTTTGTAATAATGTGCCCAGTTTGGTATCAACTTGGGCATCGTCCTACTGGCACAATGTCTATCAGGGCAGAAAAACTAGAAATTCTTGCATAATTGTTTCGCCATCATACTTATTTTGTTCGTTTAAATCAGCACGTTATAATTTTATTCACAGTTTTAAGTGATTTGGTTATGCGGTATTCATAGCGGCACATCATCTGCTAGCTCTACTTTCTATCGCAAGATGGCAGGCATATCCTTATTAGCGGTTACCATAAGAGGAGGGTCACATTTTGTGCCATGGCCCATATGTGGAGCTTTGTAATCCCATATAATAAACGCTACCGGTACTCATCTACGGGGCAGAAACTTGGAGGCTCACTAAGAGGGTTCAACTTAAGTTGAGGATGACTCAGCGAACAATGGAACGGAAGATGATAGGTGTAGCATTCAGGGACAAGAAGACAGCGGAGTGGGTCAGGGAACAAACGCGTGTTAAGGACACACTAGAAGAAATTAAGAAGAGGAAATGGACGTGGGCAGGGCGTGTAATGTGAAGGCAAGATAACCGTTGGTCATTAAGGGTAACATATTGGATCCCTAGAGAAGGCAAGCGTGGCAGAGGGTGGCAGAAAGTTAGATGGGAAGATGAGATCTAGAAGTTTGCTGGGATAAATTGGTCGCAGTTAGCACACGACCGGGATAATTGGAGATTAATGGGAGGGGCCTTTGGCCTGGAGTGGGTGTAGATAGGCTGGTGATGATTATGATGGATGATCATAATAATAAATGATCCCTGCAACACTTTTTCAACCTTTTCAAAGCGAAGCTTTCAGCTTCTAACTGATGCTCCTGTAGTCCATCCAAAACGCCCTGCAGGAAAGTCAACTTTCTCTGACGATGACGATGACGATGATCGTGAGTGAAGTGAAGAAAAATTAAAATGTTCCCTGTGGTTGAAGCGAACCTGGGTGCCCCACGGTATGAAGCCGACGTCTATCATCCGATTTTGCCATCCCGGCACGGTCGAATCAGTTTAGATTTGGACAGGTGTGCATGGACGTGCAAAATTACACAATGCAGCTCTTCTACGACAGTTTAACGCTGGGGAAAGCGATGAAATGCCCGTATCAGTAAAGCCTTAGGGAGCACAATCGCAGTGCAGTAGAGCGTCCCGATAAGAAAGAGGTGTTCGCATAAAGAGAGCACAGGTAGGTTCCACTCACTTTGGTTTGATTTGTTTGGTGGTGTACTTGATTTTGGAAAGCTTCGCGTTCCCCCATCGTTGCTTGTGGGGGCACGTCCCCTTATTTCAGCTCATGTCTGCGGTGGTGTATTGGTAATTGTCTCCAAGAACGCGCAGCTAAACCTCACTCACAACGTTTCGTAGGTTGTACACCTGGTTAACACAGCTTTTGAATGTCAATCAATCTCCTTCGAGGACATATTGGGCCTTGATTCGGCGTTACAGCTAACCGCTATACATTTAAGCCGAACACTTTGCTGTAAGGCAAAAACCAACATTTACAACACATCCAACATATTTTACGCGCGATAAGGGCCCTTGCACTGTTGAATTGCGGGAACAGGTACGCGCACGTTGATAGTCTCTGTACTCATTGATCACTGCGGCGCGTGCAGGTGGCGTGGATCAAGATGGACACGGAGACGCTGCTCACCTACCACCGGCACATCATCGTGGGGGAGCCCCGGCTACGCGTGAGCGACAACAACGAGCGCCACTGGCAGCTGCACATCCGCAACGCGCAGCCCTCGGACAAGGGTTTCTACATGTGCCAGATCAACACCGAGCCCATGATCACCGAGGTCGGCTTCCTCGACGTCCTCGGTACACTACTATTACGGGCGCCGCCCCCGATGCTGCTCCGGGCACACCTCCTCCCGCCTTTGGCGCCAATTTTGAAAGTGCTATAGCATTTCTATATTGCTGGCATTCTGCGCGGACTTTGCGCCGCTAGGTGCGTTTCTGCCCAGACGAAAGGAAGAGCGGTGAGATGTGTCTAATCATCATTTGCGGCTGGCCATTATTGATTAATCAATGATTCGTCTGGGTAGAAGACGAATCATTCTTCAACTGCTAAGTTTTTGAGAGAGCTGTACAGCTTTCCTTTGTAGCCATACGACTTAACTTGAGGGGGACTCCAAAATTTCCCTCGCAAAAAACAAAAAAACAAAAAAAAAACTATAACCTGGTAAAGTTATGGAGGGCAAACAATTCAGGCTTAATAAGTGATAGTTCCTGCTACCATTCCTGCTCGACTACTCTTTTTGCGCCGAAGTAAGGCGACTGATCATTTAGTCAGTCTTAAAGATACGTCATGAAATACGGCCACGAGGCGGGTTATTAAAATGTGCGCCATTAGTTACAAAGTCCTTCTCGTTAACCGTATCTTTCGAGGACAAACGAAAATGTATTGAAGTTTGAGAGGCCCAACCTTCCCAAAATTAGCAATGATAAGAAGTTATCTTCACTGTCGTTTGTGGGACAAACACTGTTTCGTGGACTTTTTATGCCTTTGCAGCCAGTGCTTGCGGGAGCTCAACGCTACGAAATGAAGTTAGCGCTGTAATATAGTATAATAATACAACGTAAAATGAGAGCTCATAAAAAGTCCCGGGGTCATGTTTCAGCACACCAGTATACGTATATTAGTTCCGGGCAAGCAAACAAAGACAAATTGAAACTTGATTAGAAAGGGAACCAGTTTGCTCGAACTTCCGCTGGCAAAACGACAACTCTGTTAGATCGCCGGCGGGTGGACCGGGAAATGTTTATTATCTCGCAGATTCCGACACGCCATGAATTATACAAGTACCAGCTCGAGTTATTATTATCACTCAGTTATTATTTCCCGTAAACCGTCTCAATTACAAATCTTGTAACGGACACTTCAACATAATGTTGGTTGCCTGCGATCCACAAAAATAGGTTATTACGTAGTGTATCAGACATCTGCTGATTATATTTCTCCGCTAAACCCCGTTCTACATGAGCCAAATATACCTGCGAATTCACTCGTGCCTCAAAATGACCAATTTCCGCAGCTTCCGCAGCAACGAAAATAGATCGTTTTGCCGCACGAGCGGCGCCGCGTTTCCGAATGCGTAGGTAAATTCCGCACATGTAGAAAGGGGTTGACAATATACAAGAAGTGCTTAATTCAGAAGGTTAGGCCTCTCACACATCTATAAATTTTTTCTCGTCCCCGAAAGATGCTGTTAGAAGAAAAACACTTTGTAACTAAGGGCGCGTATTTTAATAACCCCCTTTCTTGACCGTATTTCGAGAATTATCCTCTAGGGATACTCACCTGATCCCATTCCTCTGAGACTTACCGATTTATGACCCACGGCCTTAAAAGGCGCCGTGTACCCACAAGAAAAGTTGTACAAATTAAAAAAAAAATGTGACAGGTTGGTTCATAAAAAAAAACAATAAATGGCTACAAACACTACATAAACTCAATTGAAGCTGGCCTTGTATACATGCCCTAGTGTGGTCAGAGATAGAGACTCATTATCGAAGAAGAAAACGCAAAGAGGTTTGCTGACATGATTTCGACGACATCCTACTCTGCGGGGAAACGAGGAAAGGGAAAAAAAAGCAGTAGGCGTAGTTAAGAGGAGTAGTAGAGAAAAATAAAACACAGTCCTGTTTCAGGGCATTGAGTTCAGTTTCTTGCAATGAAGGGAAGGCTACAATGGGGTTGATACGCCAATGTTTTTTGGTACCGGGGTCCTAGCACCGGGTCGCGGTTCACCAAAAACGACACCGGGTCCCCGGAAAGCAGACCCTTATGGGAGCCCCGCTTCACACTTCCCATCTGTTGCGTGCGCTTAACACCACCCGGATGGCGTTAGAGAGACTCCCTGGTGTCTTGCGTTAGCTCTGTCATCTGGTTCATCCCGTGCACGAAAATGTGGAAGGCTGAAAACCAGTCCCGTCCTATAGCAAGTTGCATCCTGTTCCTCTCATCACAAACAAAGCTAGCACGTAGTCCTGTGACTTCAATCGCGCATGAACCTGCGCAGAACCTAGGACTCGAAGTTCCTCTCCCGACCAAGTGCCCAAGTCAAGGGGCTCTCTAGATAGCTTCGGGTCAAGACAACAGCGAGCACTCAAGGGAGCGCCAACCACTGCCGAAGTGAACAAAGCCTCCCTACCAAAGAAAAAAGGCAAAACTTCACCTCAGAAAGGCCGCTGCTATCGATGTAGCGTGAAATAAACGATTCTTCACCCGGCGCCCGTCTCGAGTGGTTCCCTCTGTCCAGCCTCCCTTGGCCCAGACCATCCTTGCCATCCTTGCCACCATCCTTGCCAAGTTCAGTTCCGCGCTAGTTCAGTGCGGCGCTGTCCGCCATGCTCTGATTTCTCTCGTCCCGCGCGCAACATCCTTGTGCCCGGTACGCAGTAATGGGCAAAGCCATACCATGGGAAGGACCACAGCCACTGCTGTCTGGTTACCACCGTCCTCGAGGAACAATGTCGAGATACACCAATGTGCTTGAGCGCAAAGCCCAATCCGCGTTATTTGGAAATAACGAAGATAGGGCTCTGCCCTGAGCGGAGGGTGAGGGAGATGGTACAAGTACCAGTCTCACAGTTAATGGTCCAGGATGGGGGCATTCGATTTTATGCTGCAAACGGTACCTTGATTCGGTATAAGCAAAACAATCTAGTAATATATGTTTTAGTTTCCAGTGAGCCACATCGTCGCAATATGGGCTTGATGTCTGGCCTATGAGATGTAGGGTGGGAGTTTGTCAACGCTGCGTTAAGACCAAGGCTAAGGTACAACGTCTCCAGTCGGCGGGTAGCCATTTAGAAGCTTTCCAACAAGTGCATTGCATCATGGACGACACCACTGTTTGGGTTTACATTCAATGTTTGGGCCTCAAATTGAATGTTTTTCTGAGCCCTTTTTTCGTTAAAGCTTTCACTGTCAACACGCGTGCACGAGACGCCAACTACATAATTATGTAGAGAACAACTTACAAATGCTGTGCGAGCAAAGCTAGCGTTAATGTAACCGTGACAATGGCGTGTTTCAGTCCCACCTTCGATACTGGACGAGGAGACCAGTTCGGACGCAACGGTGGACGAAGGCTCCCGCGTGAGCCTGCATTGCCGTGCCACTGGGTACCCACCGGCAACCATTCTCTGGCGCCGGGAGGACGGTCGGGAGATCAATCTCGAGCGGTACAGCGGCCGCAAGAACTCAGGCAAGTAGTTAGGCTACTACTGGGGTCGAGCCGAGTATTTTCACCATATAATTCTCATAAAACGACGAACTGCAAGAAATATTGCATGCCATTTCAGTTACAGGAAATACTTTTGTAATGCGGTAAACATTGCTATTTGTGGGCTATTCATTAAGAAGTTGAAGTTTAAGACAAATATTTCTGTAAAAGGCAATCTAACCCGGTTCAGTTAGGCACTTTCTACTGACAAAAATTGCAAAGCATAACGGCAAATGAAACTGTCAGGACGAAGGCCAAACAGCGCTGCCTACAACGAGTATATTGAGACAGAACTGCAACTTCGCCGTTTGATAATGAAATGGGATTTTTCGAAGGCCGTGCCTAATCGGCTTTATAAAAGTAAAATCGAATTGCAGCACGTAAGAATGTGTGACTGTTGATTGAATACAAAGATGGAGACCCAAGGTAGTAAATAGGCCGGTTGTGAGTAGCTCAATGTTTCTGTCTAGTTCTGAATATATTCTGTTTCTGTCTCGTTCTGAATACGATGGTTTAACGTGAAGTTCTTCGTGCGAAATCAAATGGTAAAGGGTCAACGTAAAAGACGCTGTGATTAAAAGTCCGAACTGCGTGCGAGTCAAAGTCAACGCTCAACGACTCGAAGGCCGAACCGTCTGCGATTCAAAGTCTCAAATCAGACGACAGCAAATGAATTCCTCACGAGAAAGCTTTGCGTTCAGCTATCTTCACACACAAAGAAAATTGATTATAAACCTCATATCGGCGTGCAGCGACAAGTGGTAACAGCGCTGCCCTAGAAAGCGAAAAATCAGTTTCCGAGTACTCCGGACAGTCAACACTTTGCACGGCAGATGTCTGTGTATGGTGGTGAAACAAGCTACTCCGAGATCAATCCATAAAAAGTTCACATGTGTTCACAGAAAGAGTTCAGAAACTCATTTAAAGTCAATACGGCACAATAGTGATGCTCAGGATGTTGTTCCTGGCCACTATGAAACGCGTGGACCAGCGTAACAGGAAGGCTTCTTCGCCTGGAACTGCCAACTCATTTTTCAAGTGACTCATAAGGAGTGACCGCACCCGCCACAGCAGTGGAAACATCGCCCGTTGCGGTCGGGCGCGAAGACACGCGGCACCACGATTTCGCCACAATACAAAAGCCCCAGCACCCACCAGCAAGTTCACCAACACGTCATTTGAGCGTGTGGTCATTCTAAGTGTAAGACCAAACAACCTGCTTAGCACAGTCCAAAACGTTACCGCTACACGGCACTGAAACAAGGCAGGTTCCAATGTTTGTCATTTGTCATCGAAATGAAATTGTTGAATTGATTGCACACATGAATTTTGGTCTCTACGCTTAGAGCAGGAGGGTTCCTGTACACTAGAGCTCACAGGTTATCTTGAGGTAAAACTATAGAAATAATACTTGTTACATCCAAAGGAGAAATATCGTCCATAATGAACAAATTCCCCACCCTTTATTTCATATACTTTTTGTTCACGTCCCTATTGCCATTATTCGATATCTTAGAACTGAGCAGCAACCAGTTACATATTTCAGAAATGCTGCCTTAATTACTCATTGCCACAATGATGAGATAATTAGGTTATCTAAGTTTGCTGTACTCTAAACTATACACCAACTTATGTGTCTAAGGGAGCTTGTAATAAGAAGTTTGTCTCTATTTTTCCTGATGCGCGTTTCATAGACGAACTGTGTGTGCCTGCGTTGCAGTCATGTCGGTGGAAGGGGAGTTCCTCAACATTAGCCAAGTCAACAGGGAAGACATGGGTGCCTACCTGTGCATCGCCAAGAACGGAGTGCCGCCTTCGGTCAGCCAGAGGATACTTTTGCAAGTGAACTGTGAGTAGCGCCACGCGCAAGAAATGCCAGGGTATGCGCTAATCCATCAGCGCATGACGGCTCCCAGCAACCCGGAGTCAATAGAAACTCAATGAGCATCCTGCACATGTTTGTTCATGACCCGTCAGGTATCGTTCGTGGTACTTTTGCGGAAATTATAGGACTGATTGACTGCCCCCCTTTCTATTTGAGGAACTACCAAAAAATTAAGGATTATTGCTTAGTTAAAAGCCCGAAAAGTTCTACCCTCAGGATTTAACTTTAGTACCTCTATTAGGCGTTTTTCGTAAGGCAACTTGTCTACTATTCAGGACATGTTTCTGCCGAGGGCCAGAATTGTTCTAAAAGCTCTAATGCAAATTTTATATTACACATCTATATTGAGCGGGTGTGTGTGCAGTCAACCTAAAACAGGCCTCAGGCCATGCCAAACGTAATTACCTCAGCTAAAATTATGTTCTATGGCGTTTCAATGTCGCACAGTACAGTTAAGTAGAGTATGGCAGTCAGTGTAACAAATTTGTAACTACTTAATGTGATCATCTCCGACAGAACTCTGTCTGGTTAAGTTACACTTGAGGGAAATGCAAATATGCCTACCGAAGGATTTTATTAGAAGCCGTCCCAACGTTTCGGAGCCTAATCGGCTCCTTCATCGGGTCGATTAGGCTCCTTCATCGGTGCCTAATCGGCTTCAACTGTGTTCTACTAGAAGCATCAGATATATAAGGTAGCATCTTTTTTGCTGTTACTCGTTTCTTGCTCTTGGGCGTCGGAGGCTGTGGGCGTAAATGGCGGAAAGCGCACCTAGGGAAAAGATAAGCTACCTTATAGAACCGCAGATTGTGGTCGAACCCAGACACGCTCCGAAACGTTGGGATTGCATTTAATAAAACCGCTTGGTTAGTGTATTTGCCGCCCCTTCCTCATATTTGTAACAGTTGATACAACCTTATGTGTAGAGTATCACACCATGCCATAGTGTGTCATACTTTGTTGTAACTGGTATTTATTGGAACAATATAATATCGTGTCCGAGTTAATATATTGTAGAGTGTGACCTAAGCAGGGTGCTATCTAACGAGGCCTTATTTCACCAACAACCTAGTTTGTGGTTCCCTGAGTTAAACTAGTGATAGTGGAGTATCAAACACATCCCGAACAAAATGTGTGCATTCGGGCAAAGTTATTCACGCATTTGGTGTGCACTTTATATGAATAAGGGTGTGTAGCCCGTTATGTTAGTACGTAAAACGGGAACGCCAAGCATGAACCACCACCCTCAATGAAACGGCAACATGCACTCTCTTGTATTATCATCTTGCTACTAACTGCCTATATGCCGTCGTGCTTTTGCTTCAACTTTGCGGAGGTGGTACAATATTTGTCATCATGCCGTTTTGCCACTGGACTGTAATCACTCTCTGCCCGCAGATACAGTAGCCGGACTGCAGATGAGCTCTAGCAACCACGCAAGTTTCGAAGCAAACCTAGCATATTGTGGCACTTCTAGAGCGAAACTATCTATGGCTGGAACCAAGCAGGTCGTCGCCGCGACCGACAGAGCTACACCAACAATTTTCCGCATGTGAAAAAAATTCTCAAAAAATAAAATTAGGTCTTAGGGCCTCCATATATTCATATATGACGGCTTACACTGCAGCTGAAAAGATGTCTTCCAAACAATGCCTCCGCAATAAGAGGCGAAGCCGACTTTAGGGAGGTTGATGTAAGCTTGTTCTTTGTAAGCTCGCTTCCCCACATTGTCTGTTGCACAAAGAGGCATGGTCATCTATGGAGGGAGCATGGTTACAGCCCCACTTTACATTCTGCTCCTACACCACTGCCTCTGTCCGGAGTCAAGTGTACTTCTCGACATGCGCAGCGTCTATCTCCCCCCTGACATTGGCCACCTGTGCGGGCACCAGAGCCTGCGCTGAGATTCGTGTAGCGGCACTATAATATAACGTAATTGTTTCTACCCGTCAATCGTGCGTGTCCTTAGCCTGAGACGTGGAGGTCGTGCCACTGTCCTTATAATACAACACAGCAAATCCCCAGTATAGGAAAGCCCCAACATAGCAAATCCCACCCAAGCGCCAGCTTCGCTGGGCTTTCCTCTTCACAGGATGGAGGCGCTCTGATTTATTAGAGCACAGCACTTTGGCGCCCAGTACAGTGGTTTGGCATCGCCGGTGGCGACGGTGATGTCTGTGTAACCGAGTGAGCGGACGAGACACCGAAGGCAGAAAGAAAACAGAGGAGGAGCGTCTGGCTAAAGTGTCAGGGGGAGGGCGGCACGTGCTGCTATGACGTCATCTCTCTCACTGCCTCCCCCTCACACTTTCGCCAGAAGCTCCTCCTGCGTTTGCGCGGGAGGTTTCAACACGATTTGCAACAACATGCTCGGCGGCGGTGATGCGCTGCGGGATAACGGCGAAGTAGTGCGCGCCGCCATGCGTTCGCTGATCACGCGATAACTTCCTGAGACGCAGCAGCTAGGCGCCGTGAGCGAGAAGGCTGCAGTTCGCGCTGCGCCCAAATTTCGCATTGGGAAGTATAGTAAGCGTCACTTGATTTTTTTTGTTCGTTAAAAAAATAGCGAAAAGTATATTCTTGTTTCCAAATTCCTTTTGAACCGAGTGAATAACGTTGATGTCAGTGGGCAAGAGAGAGCACGAGATCTTTCTTCCAATAGTTTGAACTATCGTTGCTATGCAAGCTTTGCCGTCCGGCCCAAGGATGTATTAGATTTCAACGTTGTTCATCCTGGGGTGTTGTTCGAGTTCTACAACTTATCTAGATATACTAAGTCTTTGAACTGAAGTGCTTCGTCATCACCAGCGAAAGAAGCCCTCTAATGGCATACGCCTTTCATTATCACTTTTATTTACTCCGAGGGGTAAACCTGTTCGCACTCTGGCTTTTTAAGCTTCACAGCATCAACCTCTCGCGTTTCAACGTTAAGAAAAATGAAGGTAGCGACGTTGTACGCAACCTTCACGACCGTCACAATGGTTTAAGTCCCCAATTGCGCCCGATTTGCTTCTTTTTTGCTGCCGCAACGACCTTTACTACATTATTGTTGCTTAAGTGTCAGCGTCACTCATTTTTTTGGAAGTGATAATCATTGAACATCATTTTAGAGGGGCATACGCTACGACGTGTCTTTCTAGTTACGAGCGTTTCCACGGTTACGGCGAACGCTGGAGTATTTTTTTGGAAGGGATGGTTAGGGCAATCTTGGCCAGTCTCCCTAAGTGGATACGCTTGGCTTGAAAAATGTGCGCCTGCGACAATGGGCGGTCATGGCGAGGCCCGCAAACATGAGCGCTAGGCATTTCCTTGTTGTTTTTTTTTTTTTGACTGCCGGCACAAAACATTACGATTTTCTGAACATGTTCGCTGTTGAAAATCTTATAGAAAGAGATTCTCTCATTCGCTCTGTTTTACTGTCTAGTCTTTTTGGACATCATCTTGTAACCATCTTTCAAACTCTCACCTTCGTCGGCGTAACGTAGAGAAAACAAAGGGAAGCACTCACATGGCAGCAGTGATTGAAAAAAAAAGCAGCGCCTAACAATTACAGACTAAGTTGCGTAAACATAGACGCCCAAACATTCAGAAGACTGCGTGAAAGTGCTTTCACTGCTGCTAATGAAGCACAGTTCGCGATGCCGACTTGTTTATAGCTGTGAACGCCGAAGGCAATGTCTCCAAGCTGTGGCTGTGGTAGTTGCACTGCAGGATGGGAACGCTGAGCAGACAGGTGGGCCGCACGCGGCGACAATATACGGCCTCAGGAAAGCCATCGGTGATCTAGCGGCAGTGCACAGACCTCCCAGAAAAACTGCGGCGACCCCTCTCAGCGCTGTCGCTGCTGCCAATGAAGTGAGCGTTTGCTGCTATGTTCTTGTTGCTGTGGGTGTAGACCAAATGCATGTGCAACTGTGGCTACAAGGTTAACCTACGGCGTACATTGAGCGCTTCTCTTGTTGTACTGGCACAAGGTCTGGCACAACTGCTTTAAGCTCGGTTTGAACATACAGCGAGACTACGGGGATCACATTTACTTTTTTGCATCTAGTACTGTAGAGCTGCTAGTGCGGGCACTACAGTGCTCCGACTACTGGCGATGCGGTGGCGGCGAACGAGTCAGGGGAAAGGCTGCGTCGCAGTGAATGATGCAAAGTGGCTTGGCTATGGTTGGAGTTGTGGGCGTTATTATGGCGTATTTCCCAGTTGGCCCCACATCAAGAATTGGATGGAAGGCAAACTTAAGCTTCTTGAAAGAGATGTATTCCAAAGTGCATTTAATTTTTAAGAAGAAGGCAGAAACGTGTCGCTTGATGACCGTGAACTGGCCTTTGTAAAAGCTAATAGGATTCGGAGGGCGGTGCAGCGCTTCGTGAATGCAGACCTGGCTGGCCGGTGCCAGGCCGGTGTAGGCGACGAGGCAAAGAGCAGTAGTTTGTAGGGACTAAAGTTGATGGACGACTGTGCGAAAATCTCGACAGCAGTGGCTGACAGAGGCCGATAGGCCAGTGGGCTCGAAAAACACGATGGATAACCGAAGCGGGAATCTACAAACCAAGTAGATTACGGAGCACGGTGGGGGCACATGGCTTGCGATACGTGACAAATACTGCTCCCAACAATCACCCTTAAGCGGTACGAAAAGCATCTTCTGAAAATCCATCGCTGGACAATGATACCACGGAATTAGTTGGTCTTTTACTTTAAGGGGGGAGTGGGGAGCGGCAAGGTCATTTCCTCGAGGTTGCTTTCACGAAGGATGGCGCTTGTCGTATAGGGTGCGTACTCCTTAAACTATCTCTCTAGGAAGTACAGCCCGTGAGTTTTACCAACCATATTGTTAACAATATGCGCCTATGAAACGATATGCGAATAAAGATATGCACCTCTGACATGTTGTTATCAAGCAGTACCAGGCGACGGTGATGTCACACGAAGGTTTTAATACGAATGCTTGTCTATAACCAAGTAATCGACGTGATAGTGCTGGGAGTACGCCAAACGTGCTTGACGCTCGAGTTGCCACTTTTAAATTATCTTCTGCAGTTATGTAACTACCCACCAAACGAACAATGGATAACTTGTGGAAGTACTGTACCCTACCATATTTTGCACTATAACCGCTAATTGTCTCCCGCATAACACACTACTTCCGGCCTCATCCGAATATATTTTGCCTCTCCTTCGTACCATCCGACGAGATCATCAAATCAGAAGGAAAGCTAGACTGCTTTGTCTGGCGCGCCAAACTAAATGGCGCCTCTTTTTCGCATCTCTTCCTCCGCACCTCGCAGTCCGGCCCAAGATCCGCGTCTCTGAGCAGCTGGTGGGCGCAGCCGTGGGCACATCGGTGTTCCTCGAGTGCGTGGTCGAGGCATCGCCGCGGCCCCTCACCGCGTGGATCCGCAGTGACGACCAGATCCTGCTCCGGAGCAAGAAGTACGCCATATCCGAGGAGGTAGAATCGTACCGCATACGCATGCGCCTCCAGATACACGACCTGCGGCAGTCGGACTACGGCCGCTACAAGTGCCACGCCAAGAACACCTTCGGAGAGAAGGAAGGCTTCATACGGCTGCACGGTGAGGGTCCCGGAGCAGGACATAACTTTCGCGGAAACCTTGAGTGGCGCCTGAGCAGAGATTTGTTCCCGTTTAGGGTGGAAGATTCTAAATGTACGCCGTTCTGTATTTTGTGTTTATAAGTACGGCTTTTCAGAAACTCCTATTACCGCATTAGCTACCTTTCTGTTCTCTTTTTACGTGACATGAAGAGTAACAGACTGCGATAACAGCAACAGCGCGGTTTCCAACCCCAGTGGGAATTAATACTTTCAGTATGACCACTAAACCAGTGCATACCGGGATAAAAATGAAAACACCCTCTACGCACAGGGTGACTGGACAAAATAATTTATCACAACAGATAGCACATTCATTCATTAATATCGAGAACAGAACGAATCGGGCTTTTGGTGCCTTGTACTCAACAGGCGTTCAGTAAAAGATACGAGATAAAGTTTCCGCATTGTCAGTGCATTAATGTGGGCCAGTTGGTTCCTGGAGCAGTGAAACATATTGGAACAGCGCGGTAAGGACAAGGCAGAGGATGCAAATTACTAGCGCTGGAGTCCTGTGTGTCCTTGTGACAAGATAAGACCCCGTGACAAGACTCAATACAATGCGTCTACTTTTCTCGGTGTGTAAAAACAATTCACCGTCAATAAACGTGTTACTTTCTTCAGGTAAAATAAGAATGCAGAACCAAAACAACAAACATAACGAAATGGAACTTATTATTCTTAGGGTATTTATAATACCTAGCTCTGAAGAAGTTGTGAAAAAAGTCGACACATTTTTTATAAATGCCTAAACAATTTCAGTTGCAGACATTGTGTTAAATACACGAAGGATAATTATCGTTCCATTTTCGCGCCTCTTACAAAAAGGCAATAATTATATTGATAAGTTAAAGTAACTGTCAACTATGTTTGAAGAAAAAAATTCATAAAATAGCCATATCTGCTCTGATTTCTAGTTGCTTCATTTGTGGACGTTCAAGCTTCAATCCTGTTTCACTCAACCTCAATATTAGAAGTAGTGGGGTGTCGGCTTTCTCGTCAGCAGTAGCATGCACTTAAATTGAAGTATGGGCACTAAACTGACTCTACGGTACTTATCTAAAAAGATCCCCATGGCACAGTTCTTTTTGGTTGAATGTAAAAAAAAAAAAAGAACAGAAACTCGCCGGCATATTTGTATTGCGGTTAAGATAGGGGACGTCCCGCACGAAGTCTTTGTTCAACATAGGCTTAAAAACAATATAAAAAATAAATAATGCTGCTCTTGCAGATATCCCACATCCGACAACTCTGGCCCGACCAACGCCAGCAACAGAGGCAGTGGTGCCCAGAAGTAAGCTTGCTTTTGTTACGGCTTCTGGATGCTCATGTCCGCATGCAGGAACTCCGCAATTATTCCCAAAGAGACACTAAAATGTATAGAAAACTTTGCCTATCTCAGTGGATCGCAGTGCCGATAACATAAATTGGCACCCGCGTAAGCAGTACTTCTTCATAACGGAAAGCATGCCAATACAATGAAAACAGGATCACCACCTCAGCCGCTTTGCGAACTATTACTTGGGACATCCCAAATCGTGAACGGTGAAATGCAACTTACGGAATGAGTAGCAAGTTAAGGATATGTAAATACATGTATCGGAAAACTCTTGTTGGCGATGTACTCTTTAAAAGTCACTAACTTCAGTCTTCAAATACTGCAGACAGGTTGTTTCACTGCCACGGTCGGTAAGCTTTGTTGCAGTTCCGGCTTCGGTTTTGTCTTCGGGCACAAGTTCCGGGAACCTTTTCTGAGTGGGTGAACGGGAAAGCTCTCAGCCTGTTTCGGGGTGAGCGAACTACCGTACAACAGCTTAAGTCCCGAGATTATTCCCGTACTTGTCCACGCATCGAAGCCTGCCGTCGGCATTAAAGAGCAAGTCCCAGGTGACGGCCCCTAACAGGCTCACTTGAGTGCGTGGTCGTTTGGAGGCTTGTTTGGCACTGGTATTGTTACGTGCAATTCCACATGCCTGAGGGATGTCAGCTGCAGCTATTTCTGAATGAACAAAAGATCATTTCTCGTTGTACAACAGAAGGAAGAGGAAGGAACGTTGTGATAGTTAATCGGTCTTTGGAGTCTCGTTAAAGTACACCAGGGCATAGTAAAAATCCAACGGAAAATTCTAAATTCAATAAAAGCTCGTCTTTCAGCCATATACTCTTCACCGATTCGGCGTAATCGTTTTCTTCTTGCGAAATGAATATTTAATATGGTTATGTCTAATCACTACGTGTGGCCTTGAGGAATTTGAGCAGATGCGTAATATCCCGTCCGAACACCGGTGCCCCCATCAATCGTCAGGGAGTCGTCGTTGAAGACGCCTGATGATAAGCACGTGTTTGGAACTAAGTATCACTAACCAAGACGGCAGTACGAACCTTGCTTTCAGTTTAAGCACGTCCCGTGATCATGCGCAAGCTAATACAGTCGGCTCCCGTTAATACAAAGTGCACTGGGACCGCAATAAACTTCCAATTAACTGAACCTCCAGTTAAACAAAGAACACAATAACAGCACTGCTAGTAGTCGGCAACACGTTTCATTCTTGATTGCGCTCAGAATGTCGACTTTCGTCCCCAAGTCGAGCGTACGTCACGGGCTGCCATGATAGTTGTCTCTTCCCTAAAATCGAAGCCTGAATTGTCGCCCACGCAGACTGCTCTCACGGCGCTGTGCGCCAAACCAAAAAAAGGTTGAGAACTTTAAAGGGACCCTGCAGCACTTTCGATAAACGCTTTCACTCCTTCCTTCGCCTCTGGAAGCACTGCGAAAGCTACAGTTATCGCCAGCACGGACCGGCACTGCGTGATTTGCTCGTCTCACCAGATACGCCTTCCGTTTCTGCTTTGTTTTTTTGTTTGTTTTTGCTTTACTTTTAAAGTTGCTATCGAAAAGCGTTAATTGCTGCAACTAAAGGAAAACCGGCCAACCGCCGCTACATAGCCTCAGTGACGTAATTCGGGCCGTCGAAGAATTTCAAGATTGAGAAAGAGAGAAAAATCTTTTGAGCGAGTTTTTAAGTTATCTGGTGGGCATAGAGCAGTTTTTTTTGCTGAGGTACTTTGCGACCCATAATCGAAGTACCGCGAGTGTTGGGTGACTACGTTCTGCAAGCATTTGAGATATCAAAAAAAGTTGAAAAAAGTCTTGCAGGGTCCCTTTAAACGAGAGATATGCATACGCTGGCGCTAGCATCAACTGGCCTGCCGCTTTATCAACTGTACGCTGCCTCAGTTGCGGTGGCGCCGACATCAGTACAGAACACGGCACCTTTTGTTGTGCTTGAAAATTTTCAATTTTATCGAGAAAGGGCGGTCACCTGGATGCTTTTCATTCCAAATAACTTTCAATTTATCAATGTAATTCGTATTAGCTTCGAATTGTCGAACAAGCATGCAACATTGCCGGGACCAGCACATCACTTCCAATTAAACGAAAATGCCAATTAGGGAACTTCGAATTATGGAGAGTCGACTGTATATAGTATCTAGTATTTGTGGCGTAAAAGGTGACAACAACCCTAACATAGTGGTTGCGGAAGGTATAAACAATTGGGGAACGCCATTTTACATAAGTCGTTTTGTTATTCCAACTCAATTTCAGCCAAGGTGTCGGGGCGGGATGACCTGCAGAGGTTAAGGGCACAAGCGGACCTCTCGGTAACAGCAACAAAGTCGCTCCTCGATGAAAACGCCCAGGATTCTCCACAGCCCGGTCAGTTAAGCTTATGACTTCTGTTCGATGGTTAACTTATTCGCTGGCCGATTCGCCAACCGAAAGTCCTGTGCCACAAAGGGAGAGTGCAACTGCTGCTTACGAGACATTAGAGAACACGAGACGTGAAAGCGCTATCCAAAAGAGCATGCGTTTAAAATGCATTTAACCTTGGTGATTTAAAAAAAAAGCCCTGTATGACGCCGAACGTAAAAACACAGGTCAGGTAAGAAGTGTCCGCGAAGTCTGTACAAGCTTCCCAGATAGCCCGAAAAGCACCCAAGGTTCATTTCGCGCGAATCGTATTATGATTCCCCAAAAATTATCCTTTTGTCAAGATACAAAAAACTTCTAAAAGGCTGTTGCGTAGTGACGGCACCAACAACAGCGAATGCTTGACAAAATTAAAAAAAAAACATGCATTCCTAATGCAGATAGATGCTCTCGTGTTTTCTGGTCTTTTGATTAGTTCCCCATGAATAAATGGACACACCTCCCAAACTATCTTTCAAGAATTTTTATTAAGTACCTTTTGTAGCCAGCCTTTGAAACTAATTCAAAATTCTGTTCTTCTTTCCAGATGGACTGCCCTCCAACGAACAAAGCCGGACAGGTCACAGTCCATTAGATCGGGTTCACTTCGAGCCTCCAGAAAGAAACCGAGGCGGCTCATGTAAGAAATTTTAAGTCTCAATCGACATCCCACCTAAGTGCGTTGCAAAGCTCCCGGTCTTGCAAATCCCTGAAAGCGTAACTACGCCTTCCGTTAAAACAGAAACCAAACTTGCGTGCGTTTGCTGGGAAAGGTGTCTTGTTTTTGCGCACCTTTGTTTTTAGGTGAAAGCTTCACACTTCAATGTTTCAAGCACGCGCTTTGTACGGTACAGAAAATAGGCGGCTCCAAAATATGTTGAAGTTGCGTGAACCGGGGAGCGTGAGCGGGGATCGCGTGCCAGGAAAGGGAAACAGCGGTGTTGGAGGAGGGTTGGAGTAGGGCTCTGAGTAAGGGCGACGCAGTCCGCGCCGGGAAACGAAAACCGCCGCGCCAAAGGAGGGTGGGTCGCTGCCAAACGTGCGATACTTGCAAGGCCGAACGAGCCGCATTGAAAGGTGAAGGCACCGACAGGGGCGAACATGTGGTTCCTGGCGATGGATGGCTGGCGAGCGACACGAGCTATAGAGGGGGGCGGGCACGGCCGCTAAGTTCAACCGAAACATAACGAGTAGATCAGCGGGAGGTCCAACTAAGTTTTTGCCTTCACAATCTTAGAATCTTCTGAGCCTCCCCGCAATTTTTTGTTGTCTGTATAAGAGCTAGTGAACATAAGAGCACATGATGAGATCGTGTTGTTAGTTTTTCAACCAGAATGTAGAGAGTGTTTGCGTGCGCACTTAAGTCCCCGGCCTCACAGACATCAGTGCTATGACAATTATATACATTATATAGCAACAGTGTCACGTGTTACGTGTAGAAAACACGTTCTCCATTTTTCTCCCGCGCAGTAGCAGTGTCTATACAAAAACCAACCCCTCCTCTACCAGGAACAGGGGTGTACGCGAAGCTTGCCCAACCCTGTGAAACCGTAACTAATCTTGTCAAACCAAATGCCGAACCCTCTACCAATCCCAACCTAACCCTTTTCCTGCGGGTGACGTGGCGCGGGAAAGTGCGTTCGCATGTGTTTGCCAATGTGCTCGCTCGTGGGGCGCCATCTGCTGTCTTCGTCACGAGGCACACAGCGGCAGCCTCACGGCAGGTGTTTCAAATTTACAAATGTTTTTTGTTAATTACGCCTCTTTTTTACGCGTGACATTTTATTTTCTCTGTCAATTAGCTACGTCTAAGTTCATGAGGGACGCTGCTACGAGGTTTTTGTTTATTTTAATCTAATTTTTTCATTTTAATTTTTCTCTGTCTTACTGTGAAGAATGATTCGCACGGAGCGAGCCAGCCCCCCTTTTCCTCTCCGACAGGAGGGAGCGCCTGTGATGGGCTGGGAGTATGGTGTGATCCGGCCGCGAGCTGCGGTTGAGAATAGAGGGGGGGGGGGGGGGGTGGAGGGAGTTTGGGCGAACGACTCCTACAGCATCACCGACTGTGACACGCGTCAGCCAATACTATCTTCGCTTGAAAAAGCAAAACAAAACAATCGGCCCTCTTCCGAATCTACGCGCGAAAGCTGAGGAAGCAGCGGAGCTGATGGCCTCCACTAGCTTTAACTTGGCTTTTGTTAGGTCTGCCCATCTTATCGGCAGATCGAACACTGATCCGCCGAGCACACGCCGCAAATGTGGGTTTTTCTTGGCGATTGCTGCGGCTCCCACGGAAGAAAATCGAGAGTTGAGGGCTGGAGTAATCTCGGAACTCACGCTTCAGTTCAAAATTTTGTCACCGCGGACGAAAATGTTGCGACCTGCGGCGTCTATCGAAGAATTGGCGGAAGAAGCCAATGAAATTTCCACTGACGGAGCCGACCTGTGTGGCGAACTGACGTCACGTCAGAGAACCATCACGCTCTCGATGTCCTGCAACGCACCGTAGGTGCCGGCAGCGTGAGCGACGAAATCGCGCATGGTTTTACGCGTTTCAGGCGGCATTCTTCACTCACATGGTAGGCAGGAAGTACAAAATAGCATTACGGACTTTTTCAGCCCACAGTAGTAGTGTTTAAAAAGATTTTTATATTTCATGCTCATCTGGACTTCTTTTGGCTCGTACGAATTATACGATTTGGGATTATACGACGATTTTGCGAGGCTCCGACGGATTCGTATGATCTAGACTATAAACTACAAAATAAATCCTGGAGTAACGCATTAATTCCCCCAAATTAATTAAAACTCAATCCAATGTCCCTCTATAGTGTTGAGGAACTAGACCCGCGCCATGGCTCTGCTGAAAACACCCGTTTAATCCTCTCGTCTTCACTAGCTCATGATGATGATCTGTAATTTGTCAAGCGGTCTTCCTCCTTTTCTGCAACATCCTCCCACGCACGGCAGTGATCCATCTACGCGTAAAAAAACTTGAGGAGAAAAAACATGCCAGAAAACTAAAATTATGGTCAGTTCAGCAGCCTGGTTCGAATCCGTCTAGCCGTTCGATCACCGTTCGTCAGCAGCTTAACTTTAATCGGTGCTTTGACGTCCGATGTTGCTTTCTAATGGCGGTCTTCGTTACTATCGGAGATGTAGATACAGCGGCCCTCTGTTGTGTTGCAAGAAAATTCGGTCTGTCTCGCGTCTAGCTGGTCTTTCACATCGTCTTGGTCGGGATCGCACTTGTCTCGACCGAACCTCCCGTGTCTCAACACACCGTGTAAATATGGAGGAACTAGTTGCACTCCGCCTGACGGAATCGGGTCGTAGCTTAGGCGAATGTCCACAAACTCTGCGTCTCGTCTTTAGTTTGGCGGTCCTTTTCTGTTTGCTAGGCTTGTCCCGGTCTTCGCCTCTTGCGCCGGATCATGTCGGTGTTCATAGCATCAGTGTTCGTTATCAGATGCATTGAAACAACGGGCTTCTGATGATCGGGAACGGCCTCAGGAGGTTGTGCTAAGAGTTCTTCACTCTGTACAAATTCTATTCATGACCACAGCGTAGCATTTGTGGAAGTGCTCAAGTCGCCTACTCGCAGTGGGATGGTTTCCGCCGTTGTCGCATTCGTTATGAGTAATTGGTCTGTGCACCCAGATACCTCATTACGGGCAGCTTCAGACGTAACCAACGAGCTCCATGATGTTTGGACGGGTGCGACTTGAGTGGTTGCCGAATTCGTTACATGCTGCGTGATTAGCTTTTTCCGGATCAAGCTCCTCTTCGATATCTTCTCATTAAGCAGCCACTTCGCGCAGAAATTCATGTATAATATTTGTCAGATTCTTCGTAATCCTTTCGTAATCTTCGATATCTAGGAGATCTCGTATGTGTCTGTCAAGATTATTTATGTCGTCCAGCACTTCTGTAAGAGATTCGAGGAGGATTTTAAGCGTACGTATTCTAGGGGTTGGTGATTCCACAAGGCTGTCTGTTGTTCTGACGAGTTCTGATATATTTGCCTAGAGAGTATCCCTCAGCCGCTTCAGTTGACTCACAGCCTCCCCGTCCTCAGTAGGCTGAATGTCCACAGGGAGGGTGTTCTGGATACGGTGCTGCTGCTGAATGCTTCCGGATTCCCAGTGGTCAGTGCGGTGCGTCGAGCATCCAGCCATGGGGGGCGCCGTTCGAGGGCAAGGCCCACGGGATCAGGACATCAAACGGTTCCGCGGCCCTCGCGTGCCTCGCAGTCGCTGTCCGCCGTCATCTGGTGTCCACCAGGCCGTTCCTCCCGGGTTTCACGGCACCAAACATGTTGAGGAACTAGACCCGCACCATGGTTGGTTGGTTGGTTGGTTGGTTGCCTTCCACCATGGCACATACCCACGCGGGGGATTGGCCAAGAAGTTTTGTGCCTAATGAGGATGTGACCTATATTATTTTAGATCCCAAAATTTAGAAAAGAAAATACCCAACAGAATTTTTTAAATATGTATAATATGAAAGTAGATTCAGGAAGAAAAATGAGCTATGTGTGAATGTTTCGCTGGCTAGCAGGAAAACCTGCCTGTCGCCACAACATAAGAATGGAGGGCAGACACAACATCCCTGTGGCAGACTCCTAGGGCGGAAGCGCCTAGTGGCAGGACCTCGGAACTAGATAGCGGAAGGTTAAGGCGTCTAAAGGTTGACTCCAGATGCGTGCGTCGCATTGGGGAGAAGCTGCGGCAATTAAATAGGAAATGTTCTATATTTTCCAGTTCGTCGCAGAAAGGACATTGCGGAGATGGAGCCAGACGAGATTTATAAAGATAAAAATTTAGTGGGGGAATTTTGCACCGAAGTTTAGTGATTGCTGCCTCGCATATCCTTGTTTCACAAAACATTGGCTTCCATGCATGACGAAGGTGGCTATAATCTCTAGAAGATAGAAGGGCGTCTTGCTTATAAGCCTGGAGTAGCTGTAGACGTTTAAATCTCGCCCCCAATAGAAAACTGTCATTTGGACATTGCACGACCACAGGGCCACCTAGAGACATGCTGGCTAATTGATCAGCCACTTCATTGTATGAGATTCCTGCATGTCCTGGAACCCACACTAGCCGAACCTCACAAAGCTGACGCGGAACAAATGATCGGAATGTGCGGATTAATGGAGAATCTTTTTCGGATGTTAATGCGGAACACACAGAGAGGGAGCCAGAAAGTATAACTACATGGGAAAATCTATGCTGAAGTTTTTGATGAGCCAAAATTATTGCCAATAATTCCGCCTGGAAAATAGGTGTGAAATCAGGTAACCTGATCGAATAGGACCAATCGAGGTACTGGGAGAATATCCCGACTCCAGCTTTCTCATCAACTTGTGAGGCATCGGTAGCAATGACGATATGGGATTGAAGGGTTGACAAATGATCCTCCAGCAATCCATTTAGAATTCGGGCTGGCAACATCTTGGCATTCGGCGGGAAGATATTATCAAAGTTTATTTCAACAAATGACACACTAATACAAGTAGAGGGGAGCCGGAAAAGGTCTGCATGAAGTGGCTGAAGCCATGACTGTACTAGATCCATCTTGGGTCTCTGGAACCGCGTCCACTGAATGCCTTGAAAAAGATCAGGCCTCAGACAGAAAATGAACTGTGCGTCATGCAGTGGGGGTTCAAACAATTTGACAAAGGTTAGTACGGTCAATAATTGGAATCTAAACTTCAGTGGAGGAAACCGTGCCTCAAGGTGTAAAATAGGGTTAGCGACATATTTTGGCAGTCCAAAGCATAGTCGCAAAGCCATTCTCTCGACGATAAATAGGGGATTTAATTTGTACGCCGCACAACCAGAAAATAGGACGCAGCCAAACTCTAATACCGGGCGGACATAACTGCGATATATCATTAACAGTGTATCTCTACGCAACCCGAATTTGTGGCTACATAGCCTGCGGAACACGCCTGCAGCTCTTTCTCCTTTAGTAGCAATATGTTTAATATGAGGACGCCATGTAAGCTTGTCATCATAGATTATACCGAGATATTTTAATTCTGTAACTTGACGGATGGATTGCTGTCGGTACAATAGGCATGAAGAAATGGGGATGGTAACCGGAAATACTAAGACCGCACATTTTCCCACATTAAGTGACAAATGTAGCCTGTTAAGCCAATTATCTAGGGTGGCCAGATAGTTTTGTAGTCTTTGGCACAAGTCATGAATGTCTCTGCCCGATGAGTAAAAAGCAATATCATCGGCATAAACGTAAGTTGATATGCCATCCATTATGGGAACTGATCTGAGAAGAATATTAAAAAGAACCGGAGAAAGGACTGACCCCTGAGGAACCCCTCGAAACTGCTGATATTGTGAAGATGATATGCCACCTTTCGAACAGAAGAATGTCCTTCCAGTTAAAAACGCACCAATCCACGATTGGATGTATAGAGGGATTTCGCTACTCTCAAGATGTGACATTAAGGTAGTATATACTCTACGCTGTCATAGGTCTTTGTTATATCAAGAGTAACAAGTGCGCTTACGTGTTTTAGGCTACGGGCTAGTTTAACGCGGCTCTCAATGTCAATATGAGCCTTCCAAATGGAATTCCCGGGTCTGAAGCCAATTTGAGTGGGGCTTAAAATCTTATTGTTTTCAAGAAATCGCATAAGCCGACCATACAATATCCTCTCGACGAGCTTTACCAAGTTGCTAGTTAAGGAAATTGGCCTGATGTTATCTGGGACGTAACCTAATCCTTCGTTTTTTAGCAATGGCACTATCTTAGAGAGTTTCCATTCTGGAGGTATCCAGCTATGTTTCATTGACGTGTTTACTATGTTGAGTAAATCTTCAGGGGTTTCCTCAAATAAAAACTGTAACATTGGCACAGTAATGCCATCTGGCCCCGGAGCAGCCTCAGACAGCTGTGAAACAACGTCAGCCAATTCCGACATTTTCACTGGGTTGAAACCAACATTAGAAAGTTGACTGACAAAAGGAGCGGAGAGCACAGAAGAAAAGCGGGATTTAAGTTCTTGTGCAATTTGTTCGAGAGCTTCAATAGATTCCTGCGTTGAATAAACCACTGAATTTTCATTGTGGAGCTCTTGAACCACCTTTCTCGAGCGAAGAAACTGGTACAGCAATCGCCTATTCTTTGGCTTTGAGAGAGCGGCAAACTTCTGGGTGTTATGAGCTTCTTTCGCTTTAGACACTGTCCGTTTGAATATGGCGGCCGCAAATTTGTAATTGGTCCAATTAGACGGGCATTGGTTTCTTAGCAGTACCTTCCAAGCCGCCTGCCTTTGATTATACGCCCGTGCGCAATCTTTGTTCCACCACGGGCTATTGCCATCTTTTTGAGAAGAGATAATGAATTGGGAAGACCTAACAGCATCCGAAATGATCGAAGTAACTTGAACTGCCCTGCGTTCCTCGTTACCGGATAGAATAGATTGAAGTGCTATTTTTACTTTGTTTTGCATACGGTGTAAATTTGCATGCCGAATCATACGAGCACGTGGGGACTTAGAAGGGCACACTATCTCAAATAAAATAGGAACATGGTCACTACTTGTCGCGTGATCCAAAGTAGACCACGAAGAGATACTGCCGGACTTTGAAAAAGTCAAGTCTAAGACTGAAGTAGTCTTCCATCGAAAAAATGTTGCTGAACCAGAGTTATAACAATGCATATTGTTATCATTCATCCAACCACTTAGCCGCCTACCACAGGAATCTGTGCGGAGCCCCCAAGAAACATGTTGGGAATTAAAATCACCGCAAATATTAACGCGATTCTCACACGATTGCAAAACAGCATCGAGAGGAGAGGTAGAAATGACGCCTTCCGGAAAATAGGAGTTAACCACCGAAAATGCAAAACACCCGGGCAGGCTAAATGTAACTGCTAGAATTTCACAATCCACCGACATGAATTCAAATGACTTATGGGCTTTATGGCAAAATTGCAATGACACGAGAATTAACAATCCACCTCCTCTGGTTAGTCGAGCTAAGCGGAATATCCGATAATTATGGAAATAAAATGGCCTATACGGAGTCAGCCAGGTTTCTTGCAATAAAATAATGTCTGGTTGTTCTTTAGAGACTATGAAATCAAGGTCTGTGAGAGATGACATGACAGAGCGGCATTTCCATTGTAGGACCCGAAGCGACATTACGATGAATTGATGGCTGCCACCGCAGCTTCCAAGATGTCATTTGTTTTGGGAACGCCTTTACCTTTCTTTGCTTTTTGTTTTGGAGACGATTCCAGTGAGCCCACAGTCGGAGATCCAGTTCTTTTAAACGGAACTGTTTGATACTCCATGTCCACCGGAGAGTTCAAAGAACTGGCACTAGGTTTGTTTTCAGGATGAATATTGGAGGATTGCAGCAAAGTGGGCTGTCGAAAAACGATTTTGGAGGAAGATGGATCACGTCCAGAACAGGACTGAGGCGAAGGGGGCACACTAGGGGGAGAGGCTGGTGAGTGCTGACTGAGCTCTGGAAGTTCAGGGGACTGAAGGGCTTTAGAGATGACTTGGCCTGGCGATTCCGAAAGATTTGACTCACTAAAACTGTGCTGGTTTAGTGACCCTGCAGCTTTTGAACTGGACCCGTCTGTTGAATCGCTTTGTACCGCTACGCCGCACAATGCAGACACAGTCTGGGATACATGGGATGTGTGAGCTGCCAAAAGTTCTGTAATGGCATGCATGGACCTATCCATTACTTTAGCCTGGCTTTTTTTTATTGCAGAGGCAATTATTTCAGCCAGAGACGAATCAACAAGTGTAGAGCCACGGGCAACTGCTGAGGCATAGTCGGACAATCTTTCGCGAACCACTGTCATCGCCTCACTCCGCGTGCACCGACGTTTCTTAATCACTTCAAGGATCTTCATTTCCTGCTCGCGAACCGGACACCTTGAGTAGTCCGCCGTGTGAGAGTTTCCACACGGGCAGCAAGTTACCTCCTCCGTATTGCATGGTGCGGGAGGATGATCACCCCCACACGAACAGCAGCGACCCGAAGATTTGCATCCCCCGACACTATGGCCAAATCGCCAGCATTTCTTGCACTGCAAGGGACGCGGGAAAAGAGGCTCCCCACGAAAGATAAGGGGCCACACTTTGAGCTCTGATGGGACAGACACCCCGGCGAAGGTAGCAATCACTGATTCGGTGGTATAGCGGGAGTCCTTCTCAATTCTGCTGCACCAGTGTACAGCTATGACACCCGCGGAAGCAAACTCTTCTAGCATATCGTTGACTAACATCTTGGTGTCTACTCCGCGGATGATGCCTTTTGCACACGCAAGGTGAGAAGGAACAAAGGGGCTCACCGGGAACGCAGCAAATGACTCGCACTTGAGAAGGTCCTGTACACACTCCAGGTCCGATGATCTAATCACAACTCCACCTTCCCCGAATGGACGCACGCTAGACATTTTGTTGAAGCGTTCCGTAGCGGCACGAAGGGCGTTCTGCATTTTTCCAGGATTGTTGTGGCGAATCGCCCCACCATTCGTCGGAACCAAGGCCACAGGGATGTCGGTCAAGCCGTTGCGGAGAAAGGCTGTCAAAGGAAGATCCTGCGGCTGGCCGACCAGGGGGTAGCCCCCCCAGCCAGGGGAGTTAGTAGCCATTCGGCGCAAAAAGTGCCCACCCTAACTAGACTCCCAAAAACTGCAAGGTCACAGAGAGATAGATAACCAGGGAACCCTAAATCCTGGCCAAAACCCCGCAATGGATATAAGGAGTGATGCTCCGAACGCCAAACTCAGCAGCTGACGTGCCTCGTAGTTAATGAAGCAGCGGCCAGTGATTGTCTCGCTCTGCTGAGAACACCCGATTAATCCCCTTGTCTTCACTACCTCATGATGGTGATCTGTAATTTGGCAAGCGGTCTTCTTCCTTTTCCGCAACAACAGTATGCCATTTCAGAGGCGTCGGCGCCCTCATTCGACTACTTTTGCTATCAAACCCAGGCTGATACCGAAACTATTCAAGAGAAGGCGCCCCCTTCCATCGACAAGTCACTGCACCGAACTTGGCTTCTTTCACGTTGAGTGGAGCTGATCTTAATTTTTTTTTTTCTTGAGGCGCGCACTCCCCGCACTTTCTCGTCGGCTCCTTGCATCCTTCTCCATTTCCTTGACAAGTGTGCCTAGCATTTTTCCTCCTCTCCACTTTGCTGCGCCGAGTTTTGAGCGACGTTAGGCACGGATGCAACTCAAGCTTAAACAGCTCCGCTGTTAATAGCGTTTAATTTTCCGCAAGGGCAAATTGATCAGCGGAAGCTATGGCTCTTTTTTACCTAGTCGAGAATAATTCTGACACCTAACCGTAGGCTATGATCTCTAGTTACCATATTTTTTAGGCTTTTACGCTATTTTTATGCGTTAGTCAAGAATTAGCAGTGCGGAACGCTTTACGATGAGGCTTAGGGCTGGCAAAATGACGCGATATATGTTGCTACAGAACGCACGGTAAGTAAAGCGTGGTTAGTTTACTGCATTTTGACACGTGATTCTCACACGAATAAGAAATCATAACTGAGCGTCTGCCGTTCATGTAAGCTTGCTTTATTCGTTCTAAAAAGGTCCCTGCTTTTGTGCATGCGATGGGAAGCGACCCCTTTCCATCCGCAATTATTTGTTGATTGACTGATTTGATTGATTCTAGGGTTTAATGCCCCGACGCAACTCAGGCGGTGAGGCGCGCCGTAGTTTAGGATTTCGGATTAGTTTTGATCACCTGGTGATCTTTAACGTGCGCCTAAACCCCGTACCCACGGGCGCTTTTGTTCTTCGCCTCCATCAGAAAAGCGGCCGCCGCGGCCGATAGTCGAACCCGCGTCCTTGTGCTCAGCCGCACAACGCCTTAGCCACACAACGCCTTAGCCACTGAGCCACAGCGGCGGGTCGCAATGAATTGCTAAGGCGGCAAAAGCTGTGCTCCGCAAGGAGAGTCAGCGTGCGCACTATTTTTATTTCTATTGACCGAGCTTGACTATGTGTAGGCGATCTAGGCCTTTAGCGCTGAAGGGGGCCCTGCAACATTTCTTTAATCATTTTTCTAAATCATAATTGCTTTCAGAATGTAGTCAGCACACACCTTCAGTACTCAGAATTAAAAACGTAGGTCAGAACCTACATCTGTCAGATAACGTATAATCTCGCTCAAAAGACTCTTATCTTTCTCAGTCTGTGCAGTGGTTGCCCGCTTGGGTCACGCCACTCGGAGTACATAACGGCTATTGGCCAGCTTCTTTCATTTGCAGCAATAAACGCACTCTACATCCACTTAAAAAACACGAACAAAAGCAAAGCAGAAGCTGGAAGGCATATCTGCTGGACGGCGCAATAGCGCAGTGCGGCTCTATTCTGGCGGTAACTACAGCTTTCAAAGCGATTGCGGGAAAGAATGCAAGGGCTTATCAGTGCTGAAGGGTCTCATTAAAGAGACTCTGCAACACTTCCGATAAACCCTTTCCCTATTTTCTGGAAGCACTGCGAAAGTTATAAACCTTTTCATCCGTTAATCCTTAATAAGATCGGAGCATGTTCTGGACTGTGTTGCGCACGCGCAGTTACATCTTCCTGTCGAGTGCGCCAATTGTAGGGCCCCTAAGCACAGCCCACTGATAAAATGGAGGATCCGAGGATGAAGAAAATAAAATGTTCTATGGCCATCGAATGCGTTCATTGCTGCAACTGACGGAAAGCCGGCCAATATACCCTACACCGCTCTCATGACGTAATTCCAGCGGTTGAAGAAGGCCAATACAGGGAAAGGAAGAAAAATCTTTTCAGCAAGTTTCTAAGTTACCTTTACCTGGTATTGAACAGAGCAGTAATTTTGGGCTGAGGTACTTTGCGTACCCCTAATTTAAATATTGCTTGGGCTGGTGGACTACGTTCTGCAAGCATTTAAGATTTCGAAAAAAAGTCGAAAAAAATTGTTGCGGGGTCCTTTTAAGGCGCAACACTACATGAGTGCAACTAACCACTGTCAGCAGAGCATACTCCGCTATATAATATTGAGGTATTTTTGTCTCTATTTTTTTGTTTTTCAGCGTCAGATTCGTCCAGAAACGTCCCGTGCTTCCACTGCTGTTCCGCACAACAGCTGTTGTGGAGCACCGCCCTGCTGTACGTCTACCGGTGGTCACTCTGAACAGACCACCCGAATGCGGAGAGAGCAGCGCGTGCCGCCCTACGCTGCACCATTGAAGGACAATGCTTCGGCGCAGGATGCCTCGCACAACGTGCAATAGCCAACGACAAAATGCGGATGTGGTGCTCAGGACTCAGACTTCGCCGCCTGGGGAGGAAGTGGTGGTGAATGACCCCTTCACGAAACCCCCGGTTTCCGTTCTCAGAAGCTGTGTTTGTGTTTTACGCGAATCTTACACTCAGACGGGGAAATCGAGCTCGCTGTAGATAACAGAGTTGCAGGCAATAGCACTCCGCCAACAATTGCTGGGAAGTGTCGAGAACTTGATCAAACCCACGAGAAACAGGTTAATATGAGTAATTATGCCCCGCTGCGTGTTTTTAACCAGCCATTTCGTTGCCTCTTCTTCACTATGGTGGAATATTGGGTGTTGCTTATGCCATATTTTCTATTCTCGTTCATATAACATACGAACAAAACGCGCATCAGTACTTGTTTTTCGTTGCTACAAGAGATCTAACACCAGGAACTAACATTTCGTCTCTTCCTCGAGCTCCCTTTTGAAAGTTTAGAGATTGTTTCTTTGCGACATATGCCAGTGTCCTTTCCGCAATTTCAGTATTGCTTGTCCCGTACTCTATTGCTCTTAAGTCAACGCTTTACACGAACAGCAGCGAAACTTCAATTAGAGCCTTTTTATGCGACATACCAGTATTTGTAGGCTCTTTCTTTACCGAAACAAGTGAAATCGCAATTTCTGGTAGTGCGGCGTCTTTGTCAGAGGGCATTAATGGTTGACGCTAATAGACCACCTAGGCTGACCTTTCTTTCCGCTGACTCAACGCTCCTCTGACTGAATGCTATCAACGTGGTTAACTTTTGAAAAACTGCTATAAGAGCCATTTTATTTGGCACTGTTTTTGCATACCGAAGCTTGTTTGGGTGCTTGCCAAAACAGAAGAAAGTGCAGCTTCCGGAGGACATCATCTGCTGTAAAAAAACTTGTTTTCTAGGGTTGAGCACCGAAAAATAAGTGTTGATATTTACATCAATGCGAAGCACCTTTTGGGACACCTTGTCTGTATCATGCATGCATTTTTCTGTTCGAGCTGGTTGCATATTTCAGCTATTCTTCGCAAGGTATGTCCTAAGTGTGTTCCATTTTACCGTTGGGGTTGTTGCTTTCATGAACGTCTGTCAGTGCTTGATACAGGAATAACATGGTGTGCCGTCGGCCGTCTTACATTGAACATCAAAACAATCATATGTTTCAAACATTTTTCAACAACTTCTTTGAGTTTCGGAGATTTCCCATAATTCCCATTGCTTAGCTAAATGCCTACTAAACTGATCTTTTATGGTCCACATAAGAGTAACGTTAGATGTCTTTAAATAAAATGCAACCACACAAACATGAGAAAGACAGTATAGCGCCCTGTGAGGTGCGTCAAAAAATGAAAATGCACCAGAAAAAGCAGCCAAGTACAACCAGCGCAGACATCCTAGCAACGGAAACAAAAGCATCTACCCTCAGGAAATGCTGCGTTTTTCGTAACGGCTTCGATTTTATGATCCCTGTCCCTTTTTTCTGGGTTCACGAGAAAATTTTATTTCATTCGTTTATTGATATAATTTAGGTCCCAGCCAGAGCTTCCAGAACAAGCGCTTAGTGTCCTTTTAAGAGGGCAGACTTCAAGTGGGTATCGGCACAAAAGTTGGATGGTGGAATATGGAAGGTTTACGTCTGACTATTGATTCCCTACGAGCTCAGTTTTTTGGGCGGAACCTCTTTTGTGCGTTTTAATTATCCCAGAACCATCGGGTATTCTGCGTGCAAATTTTTTTATCCCATTTCTTTGCTGTTTTCTGCAGTTAGAGCTACAGTATGAGTTTATCTAGTTGCTCTGTAAGGAACAATTTTGTAGCGCCAACGTGTTGTTAATCGCTATTCCAAGCTCATGGAGGCAGCCACGGTAAATTTTCTTTACCGGACGGAATCTTGTTGTTGATCGGGGTGGAGCTCAAGAACCGCAGCCGTATTTATATTTCAAATACCTTGGTGTGTTTTTTGAGGTCCTTAAATGCTAAATTCTACCGTTTCGTCCCGGCTTCAAATCTCTTGCTCTCATGCGGTAACGTTTATTTGCGGTCATCTGCCTTATATTCACGAATAATTATTTAGAAGCGTAAGGAATGCATCAATTCCGAAATATTTCCTAAAATAGTAATCAAACAAAACACAGGTAATTTTTTACAACAAATAAAGAGAGCGCTGTTGCTGGAGTGGGACATCCAAAATAATTGCTTTGTCAGGAAGTTGCAATGATGAGTTACCGGAGAAGGTCTATGCTAAAAAAAAAACGTAGAAAAAATTGCCATAATTTTGTTGTCGCGACGCAATATCATCCTCTAACAATATGTGGTGATCAGGGCCACCACACGTAAGCATGGCCATCAGCTCTTACGCTCTACTCTTATTAATCGCAGAGCAGCTCTCACTCGGTCTTTGCGGCAGCAGCGTCGCCCATTGCAAATCACGGCTGAGGTGACAGAACAAACAAAATTGGTACCTTATTGGATATTTTTATCAAACAATTCTCACAAATACAAATAAATCTGGAAACACACTAACGCACATCGGTGTTGTGAGACCCACAACAGTTACGTGCACCAGCATGAGCCTAATTCACCGAACACTAAATCAATATCATCGTCACAATGTCGTTATGAGTAACTGGAATTAACATTTTTAGCCATGCTTTGCTCAGAGCATACGAAGAAACACAAATAGTATTATAAGTGCGACCTTCATACTCATCACTAAGACGCGAGGGCATTCGCTTTAGCTTTCCGTTGTTTAGATGGTAAAGCAACATTCACAAATGAAAAGTGTTTAACACGTTCAGTTACTGGGATCAACTGATTTTGACCGTTCGATGACAAAAAACTACAACTTTACTATAAAAAAGGTGAGAAATTGTAACGTTTTTGAATTCGGTGTTATTTCGAGTCTACGAAAGCCTGTTATAATTCTTTTCCGAATGATCGCCAAAATACTGTCTATCAAGGCAGTGGTTGTTCTTAGTAACACGTATAATGCAGTTCCTTGCCTAACGCATACAATTGAATCATTTAAAGGGACACAGAAGTGGATTCCAAACTTTGATTACTTTGTTAATTTGTAGTCTAGAACCTGTAGCCCGTCTTCTCAGTTGGTTAGGTCGGTTTACACGCATTTCTCCCGGAACCCAAGAAAAGGATATTCAAAAGTGCCGCTCTCCTTGAACTCCGCTCGACCCCAATTTGGTGAAGCCGCCGATGACGACATAATTGTATCAGGCCACGTTTCAACCCAGTGTGGAGTCATTATAGTTGTTCGTTGAGCAGCCCCGATAGGTTGCCTGGTGTTACCTATTCTTCTGAACTTCACGGCTTCCGACATAGGCTAAATACAGCGTGCCAAACTTCCTTCGGTGGCCTTTATGGGGAACAAACCTATATGAGCGGTGATGGTATTTGAAATCTTGCACAGCATACTGGGCATAAAATTACAAATTTGTGATCCATGGTGCAGGCTGCGTTGAGCTGTAAGCATTGGGCATATAAGTATGCCTCGGGGACAAAAGCAGGAATACGATCATCAAGATTCTGATTACGTTAACGCCATAGCAAACAAAAGAACATTCACCCAACATACTCTTTGTGTTTCTAATATGTAAGACGGCGAGCTTCTACCGAATACGCGGTAATGTGACTTGCAAAGACCATTAGATGAAAGAAGGGAGGCTTGCTGCATTCTAAGTTGATGTGGCATCGTAAGAAACAACATATCAGGAGCATTTAATGTCAGGGATAACATATCTGCTAAATGTGAATATTTCATAAAACTCGGGTGTACATCTTGGGCAACACATTGCTGGGATCGACAACGGTATTCCTATAATTTCAGCTACCGTCTATTTCAGGTTCGACATTGCTAAGGTAAACGATCAACGAGTCGTGTTTCTTGCACGGACGTTACCCGCATAACAAAACTACAAGCACCGTACACAGATGTACGGGTAATTCCGTATCGAATACTTTTGCTTTAAACGATACAAGTATATTTAGAAAAGCCATGGGTATTTTCAGTTTCTGAAGAAAAACCAGCAATGCCTTCTGCACTTACAATGAGCGCAAATTAGCCTTACATTCGAAAAAGAAACGTTTAAACCATCCCTAAGGGTAAGTCTCTGCAGGTGTGTGTACAAACATTTTGTTGTGCATTTCGTACTACACCAGTTTGTAAGAAAGGGACGATTCGTCTTGACCTTCCCTTAGGATACACTTTGCAGCTAAAAACAAACAAATTCACAAATTTCGGCGTGGAAACACAGCGTCTGAACGGCGAAATAAAAAGAAATGTTACGCGCTGTTCGTGTGTTCCACCCTGGTGTGCAAGCATTGTTTTTTCACCGAAACTCTGCCTGTAATATATAACCGCAGTTCCTGTACAGAATCACGTCGAACAAACCGCGACTGAAGCCCAGCACCCGTGTGCAGACTTCAAGCTTAGAGTATGTATTCTATAGAGTTTGCGCTGCTGACCACTCGCAAATCACGGAGGGGGAGCCACCCGTGAGAGGCGACGTGGCCGCATCGAGTGTACATATCTGACCATGTTGAGCGAAAATGAATAAAGAGGTTTACGGGAAAAGAGGAAGCAGGAGAAGATGGTGTACATTACATGAGGGTGTTGTGTCTATCTTTATTGTTCTGCATATTGTCTGCTGTGGCCGCAAGACGGACGCCGCTCTGTGAGGTAACCAACTGTACGTACAGTGCACATACACCAAATACTGTCACCATATTTAAATATTTAAAAATGGCTATGATTATATAGAAATCCCGGGCCATCTCCGTTAACGTGAAGCTTGAGGAGCGAAGCATGCAGCGGATAAGTGTATTTTTGGTGCCTTGGCGTTTTTACTCACTGAGATGAAACCGTAACGTGAAGCCTGAGGAAGAGTGAAGCATGCAGTGCAGAAGTGTATTCTTGGCGCCTTGGAGTTTTTTTCCGCGAAGATGAAACCGTACGCGACCAGAGGTATACAGCCTTGCTGTAAGTGTCATGTCTTTGAAGCACGAAGCTTTCTGGCGTGAGGCGTTGGAAAACGAGTGCCCCGCGTGTTCTTTTAGCACGCGTTTTTCCCACGAAGATGAAACGTTATAGCGCGAGGCGTTGGAAAACGAGTGTCCTGGTGTTTTAGTACCGTGAGTACATGATACTCCGACGACATGAGGCGCTGACAGCCCGAGCCCCTAAGGGTCTAAGCCCCTAAAAGGTAAGTACAAGTAACTTCAGTTACAATTATCAGGGACATTACACTATTACTGAAGTCATGTCCACAAAGCGTGGCAAAACGGAACACGTACGTCTTCCCCTCGGAAGAACTCATCGGAGAGCAGTAGGCGTGAATTAAAACAGCGCGAAAACTCTATACTGTACAAGCCAGGTCTAATAGAAACAAACAAAAACACCTGACGCAGACAGAAAGAGTGTATACACACTTGGGCGAAATTATAAGCAAAATATTTGCAGGCACATGTAAAAACTAATAACAAATGTCTGAAAAAGGTTGTTAAGCTTGCATACCGATAGAAGATGATAATAAGGAAACATAGGCGATACATACCACAGTAAATTTGGTTATAAATATACAAATATTCCAACACAAATTAGTCAGGTATATGACCTAGTATTTCAGTTGAAGCGCTTTTAGTTTTTAACACGAAGCTTCAGTGTTCTCACTGATGGCATCCGTAAACAAAAAAGGCTGAAATGAAAAAAAAAAACGCTTCTGGTGACCAGAACTGAACCTGGATCCCTCGCATTATGACGCCGGCTCCATTCCGACAATGTAGAAGCCGTTTGGAAAACAGACGACAACCAAAGAATCCGTCACCAGAAGGCTTCGCGTTCAACCATTGACGTCGTTTGACGTCAATTTTTATTGCGAGATATATTTGAAGTTGGAAATGTGATCAATTACGGAAAAAAAATCTGTTACAGAAGGAAAATATTTGATTATGTATAGCTAGGCTGCAAAGGTGGAGCCTAGGTATACATAGTCAAATAATATGCATGTTGTTTGCGCAGCAAGTCCTCGGAGTCCTGGGTGCACTGGTATTTTAAGTAGCTATTACAGTGAAAGAAAAAAACTAGACTTCAAAATTTTTTAAAGAAGAAATACGACTAAGATACTGCTTGGGGGCAGGCGATCTCTTAGTTTTTAGTTCTTCCGGCAGCGCAAAAAAATGCAGCCCGGCTACCACAGTTTGTCAGGGGTCTATGTACAACCAGATGGTTCGTACGTAAGTGGCATGTTGCCTCGAGTTTTCAATATTTGACAATGACGCTGGTAGAGTGATTCTCAATTTGGGTAAAAACAAAAGGAAATGTCAATAGAATACCATGAGTTCTGCAAGGAATAATGTTTTTAGAGCCTGAAATATTGGGTTTTCTACTTGGTATATCGGGCATCTGAAATGAAAAGCTTTTCTATGAAGAGACTGGAGCCCGTCCGAATCAGTCTTATTAATCCCCATCCTAAATGGCAATGCACAATATATGTATGAATTAGAGAAAAGCACAACTATTCCCTCAACCACACCGAAGAGTTCTTCGATCAGTGCATCAAACCTGTGTGCCTAGATATATATGTCATATGTATTATATGGCATATATGTGCCTAGAGAAGCGCACATATGACTGACAAGGAATAAGCAAGTCCCTCCCAGTCTATGACTATTCGACCGGCTAGAGTTAATGATGCTCTGTAACATTTCTACAGTAACAATAAACTAAAACTGAAACTGAAACTGAAGTACTTCTAAACATAATTTAAGAATTAATAATTGGTAGTTTGACGTCATGAAGAAGGGTCTTTTTTGGAGCAAATGCAAATTTGGTTTTGTTGACATTACGCCCCATTTTGTTAATATTCAGCCATTTACGTAACTTACTAATCGAAGCGTTTCCTTCTGATTCCAGCTATGCGAGGCCTGTTACCGAAAACCAAACACTTCTATAATCCGCATAAAAACAATATCCGAGGTAAACAGAATGTGTACATCAATTGTGCAAGCAATGAAGTGCAGAGGACCGAGAATTGATCCCTCGGGAACACCATAATTTAGGTTTTGCATCTCTGGCAGAATTTGAAGAACCAGTGCTCTTGCAACCGGATAAATTTTTTTAAGTTGACTGTAGGCTTTCAGTTTCGTTTTCGGTTTATAGACACGGGGTGGGTACCACCTGGTGATAAGGTTATGATTTTGATATATAAATGAAGTGTTGAAAATAAATTAAGGCGTTGCTCCATTTTTTAGGTGATACAATTCCTAAATTACCAAGAAGAAACTGCGAACCAATCCATTTTGTGTGAAACACATAACTGAAACATCACGTGTCGCAGACATGGACAGGTTTACCTTTTTAAATGTATCTTTTGAAGAAAACTGCGAAGAAAAACATTTTTCAGCAAAAATTTGTTTCATATATTTGAGACCTAACCAAGGGACAACAAAAATTCGATATTCAAAAATATGTGATTTCTATTTGGCTCACAGAGAGTGAATACACACTTTAACAGAGGGAATTCACGAATGGCACTTCATTGTACAAGGCTACCACACAGCGTCTCCTGCTATAAACAAAAAAGAGGCACGACAACTGGCAACGTTACCGTACACCACATCTACTAAGAATAGTACTATTCAACTAGAGATGTATGGCCAACCATGTCATGCACCTTTTGTAACACCGCGATACGCCCTTGTACAAGGTTTCCTTGAGTACAGCTTACTCCAGATTAGTAAACTAAAAAGGATAGCTAGCAATACAAAGTGTTCTATCAAAGTCAATTTGAAGAAACGCAACCTGCCAAGCACCATCAGCTACGTATTCTAGAAGTGAATAAGCGATATGAATTTTCATCCGAATGCTAAGACCGTAATTTCCCCAAGTTTGGTACGAGCTTGTAGAACGTGAGATTATGCGCAGTTGACTGCATGAGGCCAATACATTTTCTATAATCTACGTGTAGTCAGGGTTAAATAAAAGGTATAAAGCTGTAGCGACCCGCTGTTTTAGTATTCACTCTTGAAGACTAGGACAATATCACCGGTGTAGAATGCTGAGTGCAGCGCGTCAAGTTCGTATATATGTATACGGTTGGGGCGAGGCTGCGAGAGAAGTTTTCTTTTATAAAACTGTGAAGTCAGGCCCTTAGGTAAACATGGTATTTATAATTCTAACAGCGAATAGTCGTAGTAGTAGAAAAAAAAACGTTTTATTGAGCCGGTGAAGTGGCAGCTGTTTAGAAAATGGCTGTGGCTAGCGTTCGGTCCAGACGGAACGATATACAAGTGCTAAAGTTCCGTCCAGACGGAACAGAGCGCTGCGGGTTATCCTTCCGCCCAGACGGAATACAACTGAGAGCTTAGAGTTCCATCCAGACGGAGCCGGCCTGAAATTTGTACAGTTCCGTCCAGACGGAAGCAAAACCGGCTGATTCGACCCCGTGCTCCCTCTTCAGATTTGGTGTAGTCAATAAAGAAAAAAAATATTCAGATTTGGTGTAGCGGTTGCGCCTCGGATAATGGCGCTAATGTACCGGGTTCGATTCCCCCCGGACATACTTTTTTTTTGCGTGGCTGCGCCAGCGTTTTGTAACAGCTAACTTCGTGCCCACTTTACAATTGACGCGGTGAGAGCAGTAGGCCTTGATTTTGCACTCAGCCGGCCGCGGATCCGCTACTGCTTACTGGAGCCAAGGCCGACGTATCCATCGCCATAGTTCCGATCATCTGTAGTTCGTAATGGTGATCACAAATAACGGTTATTCTGGCTAGTCAATGATCGGAAGCTGTTTACACGGGCACAGTTTCCCACGATTAAGCGAACCGCGGTTAGACAAAACCGCCGTTTGCTGCGTTACACGACAGGCGAAACTGCGGTTACCCCGCTAACCGTGGTTAATGCACACTGAGCTTGGCCACCTCAGTTCGATCACGCTTACCGCAGCCCAGTGCTCAAAATCACACAAGTCAGTTTGGACGCCAGTGGCGGCGCATCAGCGCAGGCAAAAAAAAAAAAAAATCACCTGGCGTTCGGAGGAGACCAAGGTTCTCAAATAGCGGGCGCCCCAAAGCTGCCCCCAAGAGGCGCTTGTGTTCTTTGCATCGCTCTCACAGTCAGCGCGACTGCCCGTCAGCAGCGGCTCGTTTCCCGATACACCCGATCAACTACGGCAAAAGCCGTGCTAAACTTGTTAATTCCGGGCGTCGTTCGCCAAAGCAGGCAATCATGGTACGTTTTCAGCACTCGGAAACGATCGGCGCGCACGTCGGCCATGCCTGCAAACATGGCGGCGCGTCTGCCCGCACGGCACTGAAAGCGGCTCGAACCGGCCCAGACGACGGAAGCAACAGCTTAACTACGCTCTTCGAAATCAATCTGATCGCGGTAAAGAACTTCCACATTCGAGAAAATTGTGCTATGGATTGCAATTCGCAGTTGTAGAGATAGCGGCGGTCAAATATCCACCGCGACGCTAAGCCTAAAGTTTCCAACACCGAGCAGACTCGAGAAAATCTAGCCGCGGTTGCGAGCTGTTGTGGAAGCCCCTCACCTAAATCTCGCCGCGCGCGAGTGCGGTGCGTTTGGGCCTGAAGCGACTTTTTTAACGATATTTCCTTTTGTCTACACTGCATCTCTTTTGTTTCTTATCGTGAAGTTAAAAGTGTGTTAATTTATTTTTGTTACGCTCACAACCAAGTGACCGCGGTCACCACACTTAAAATTTCGCGTGTAACAGCCAAAACCGCAGTTTGCGATAACCGCGGTTAAAGTTTAGTAACTACGGTTAAACAGGCTTTCTTGATATTTACCCAGCCGAACGAACCGCTTCCGCTCATTGACTAGCCAGAAAAACTGTTAATTAGTGATCACCATTACGAACTACAGATGATCGGAACTATGGCGATGGATACGTCGGCCTTGGCTCCAGTGAGCAGTAGCGGATCCGCGGCCGGCTGAGTGCAAAATCAAGGCCTACTGCTCTCACCGCGTCAATTGTAAAGTGGGCACGAAGTTAGCTTTTACAAAACGCTGGCGCAGCCACGCAAAAAAAAAGTATGTCCGGGGGGAATCGAACCCGGTACATTAGCGCCATCATCCGAGGCGCAACCGCTACACCAAATCCGAATATTTTTTTCTTTATTGACTACACCAAATCTGAAGAGGGAGCACGGGGTCGAATCAGGCGGTTTTGCTTCCGTCTGGACGGAACTGTACAAATTTCACGCCGGCTCCGTCTGGACGGAACTCTAAGCTCTCAGTTGTATTCCGTCTGGACGGGAGGATAACCCGCAGCGCTCTGTTCCGTCTGGACGGAACTTTAGCACTTGTATATCGTTCCGTCCGGACGGAACGCTAGCCACAGCCTTAGCAAATACCAAGAAAATGCCGAGCGCACGTGAGCGCGTGCCTTGCGGCGACTGCCCGGAAGATCAAAAAATTAAGAAAATGCTGAACGTTCATGTGCACATGCCTCATGGTGAACGCCCAGCGGCGCACGTTTGTCAAGCCAAGCATACTCACTAGGGAGATTGGCCAAGATTGCGGTGACAACCCGTCAGTTAAAAAAACCAAGAAAATGTGCGCTAGTGCGTGCGTGCCTCGTGACGACCGCCCAGCCTCCCCAGCGCACGTTTGTCAAGCCAAGCATACTCGCTCAGGTAGATTTGTCAAGACTGCCAAAAAAAAAAAAAAACTCGAGCGTTTGCCATAATCGTGGCAACACTTGCTCGGAACGATAAAGACAAGTCATAGTGTACGCACCTCCAAGGTCTTGTCCAATGATTATCACTTGCATAAAAATGAAGGGAACTCACCCTTGTAGAAAGTGGTGGAGTAAAGGGTGTTGCAGCAGTGAAGAAGAAGCAAATCGTGAACTAAAAACCGTCGTCATGATCGGAAGGGTAGCGTACAGCTTCACTACCTTCAAATCTTACGAGTTAGTGCGAGCTTCCATCATTTTTATACAGCTGAAATTTCTCCTTTCAGTTCTTCAAGTGCGATTATCCCCTAAAAACGAGCCTGCTTGGGAAATAACGAGAGGAAGTTCCCGAAATCAGAGCTTCTCCTAATGTCAGGGTTTTTATGTCATTAGCATGTTCTTGGGCTACTTCGCGCAGTTATTGGTCTGTCAGTATCAGTGTAACCATATTTCTCAGTAAAGCAATAATTGGACGCTCAGGGCGAGGAAGATAAAGGTAGTGTAGGGGTTATAAGAGGGACCAATAAAAGAGGCTGGGAAAAGAAGTGAAAAACAGGGAAGGGGGGGGGGGGGCAGTTTGTCTAATGAAATCTGCCAGACAAATGGAAGAATGCTAATAGCACCCAATCTACAGTCAGTAGATATGGCTCCAGTCAAAATTTAATTTATAATACGGGCATAAAATGTGCCAAAAATTTGGATGTCGTCAGGATAGCCCCGTTAATATACATTTACATATTCTGACTGTCTTTCACGACAAAATATTCATCGAGCTGTCACTTTATAAGTAACCTGAGAGTTCTGAACTTAATTAGCTGTTGCTGATGCTTCTAAGGGTGTTCTCAGAAAGCATAGGTGGAGGAAAACAGGGGTGAAAGTGAATGGGGAATATCTCAGCCACCTACCGTTTGCAGATGACATTGTCCTGTTTAGTGAGAGCAGCACGGATTTGCAGCGCATGCTTTGCTAATTGTGCCCAGCAAGTATGATTTCAGTCTTAAAAATAAATACGAAAAAGTCCAAGCTAATGTCGAATCGGCGCGCCAAGGTACATCACTTCCAGGTAGGCAATCAGGTCCTGGAAACAGACCCCGACTACGTATACCTTGGGCAAGTCATAGCTGCTGATCCAAACCATGAAAGGGAAATTACCCGCAGAATAGGCATGGGGTGGGCTGCGTTTGGTAAGAACTCCGACAGCCTCACTTTTAAGCTTCCCCTGTCACTCAAAAAGCCTGTATTCAATCAATCCGTTCTTCCAGTAATGACTTATGTGGCCGAAACTTGGGGTCTCACCAAATGACTTGAAACCAAACTTCGATCGGCACAGCGGGCCATGGAACGCCGAATGCTTGGGGTCACGTTGAGGGACAGGAAAACAGCCGCATGGATTAGGGAACAGACCGAAGTGGAGGACATTCTAGTTCAAATTGAGCGAATGAAATGGGCATGGGCTGGTCACGTAATGCGAATGAGGGACAACAGGTGGACCAACCATTTGACATACTGGCTGCCAATAGACCGCAAACTCACTGGGGGTCGTCGGCCAAGAACTCGTTTGCGAGATGAGCTACGAAAATTTGGGGGAAAAACATGAACTCAGGTGGCACTCGATAGGCGTGGCTGTAAATCTTAGGGAGAGACCTTCAGCCCTTAGGGCTTAAAGGCCAACTGCACTCAAATTTTTTTTTTTTTGGCCAAATAAGTAGTCTATGCTCTTAAAATCACCATGGCGAAATCCTTAGCTTCCTAATCACAAAGAGCGCTAGGTACCGGCGTTCAAAGTACCTCCGAACAGACGACGTTTGCACCTGGCGGAGAGTCGCCGTAACAAGTTCCGAGCGGCCTGTGACGGAGGTTGGGGAACCTGTCCCGTGAAGCTCGCGCTTCTCCGGCGACTTGCAGGGCGCTCCGCCGGGCGCAATGATGTGTTCGCCCGGGGTTTCTCTGCTACACCAGCGCGTTGTACCGGCGTCGTCATCGAATGTTTAAACTAACCGCACAGGCAGTAATATTCCCCATTTTTCTCAATGCAAAAAAAAAAAAATGATTAGAAGCCTAAACCTATTCAGGCGCTTGCGAACGTGTTGGAGTTAGCAAAACTCTTTTTACTTGAAAATAATATTTTTCCTCAAAGAAAAAAATAGCGCGAAAGGAGCACTTGTCTTACATTTGTCATTCCTATTGCATTTACCACAGAAAAAAAAAGATATATTATAAATTATTGACCACTTGCACTTTCGCGTCCAATATTGGCCTCATTTGGGCTGGCCCAACGCCACCTCTATTACAGTACCTCTATCCTTTAGACATTTCCAAAAGTTTTACGACCCAAATAGAGTTCTTGTACACGAGGCTATAAACATTTCTGCGACTTTTGTCTCGCTAGCTAAGTGAACCAAAATCAGCCTTTCTCGTAGTAACAATTACACCCGCACAAATATTGGCCATCGTATTTGGGAAGTGTGAAAACTAAACTTCTCCTCTCCTAAACAATAGATTATATTTTTGTTCAATTCCCAAGTGAAGTATTTACTTTGAGCGTTAGATTTAGTTTATTTGAAAGTAAAACGTTTTCAACAGTACCTGTCTCTGGTTAAAGTAGAAAACAGCGGTAGATAGGAAGTGTTTTCGTGTTTTAGTGCGTCATTTAGCTCTGGAGGCGGGCTTATAGTTTCAGATCCTTTTTATAATTCGATTCTCGATGTGCACACAGGGGAAAAAATACTGGGCCGATATTCACGAAGCTTTTTGTATGTAATGTATAGTAGAAATAGTGATTTATCTCCGCCCGCGTGCGATTTGTTCCCTTCAGAGAGGGCGACGTGATAGCCGAGGGGCCGGCTATAATAAAAGCTGCTTTTCGATATCGTATACGAGCAAACAGCTTTGTAAATCAGGTTCCGTTTTTTACTTGCAATGCCAAAAATTGCCATTCCGGCAGTTATTATGATGGAAAAAATTACTGTCGGGTGGTCTACTTCTTCTCGATTGATAGCAACGGGATGCCGGAATTGCGCCCAACTCCATTATAATGGGCAAACGTTAGTGGAAGTTCTTCTGTGGAAATAAAAAAGCGAAACGCGGCGCTACCACGCGCATTTGAAGGCGGCTCTGAGCGGCCGCCGGCTCTGGCGCGGTCGCTTCCGTTCTCTCACGTACGTCACGTCCGGCCGCCGCTATGGCCGCCTTTTCTATTCAGTTTCGGTTCCGAAAACGCGAATGTCGCGAGCCGTTTTCATCGCGTGCGTTGATGTTTGAAGCGCAATATTTTGCATTTCGCACCCTTTTTATATGAATTGTTAGGTGACATTATTTTTACGTTGTAGAAAATTTGAGTGCAGTTGACCTTTAAAGGGACTGTGACAAACTTCCCATAAGCGCTTTCACTTTTTCCTTCGTAACTGGAAGCATCGTCAAAGCTGTAGTTATCAACAGCTCGAAGCGGCAATCAATAGCCCAAAGCAGCACTGCGTGATTTGCTCGTCGTAGCAACTACGCGTTATTTTTCTGCTTTGCTTTCGTGAAATTTTCTTTTTAAGTGGCTATTGAAAGCGTTAATTGCCACAACTGAAAGGAAACCATAATATTTGGAATTGCGAATATATTATTCAAACAAACAGTCATGCCGCATTGAAAATGGTTGTCTGAGAGTATGGTTGGGTTTTGTTCCCACAGTTCCCAAGCAATCGCTAAGTACGCCAGCCCCTGTGTCACGGTCCTTTCAGAGGCCACACAGTGGTCACTAAAAATATTGGCCTAACACATGATGACCTCGCATAATGAACAATTTTGATAGTAACACAAGTTTCACCCAGACGAGCTCTACAAAAGAAATGAAAATGTATAAAGTGGTGGTTCCCCCCCCCCCCTCGACACGCACCCCCTGCGTACTCAAGTATTAGCCGGTCCTATATTGGTGGAGCATATTAGGGAAAGCGAGGACCACACATGAAAAGATATGGAGAGTGTGCTAAGCTATCGATGCACGGCCTCACGAACAACCCAAATCGATTGCATACCCCGCAAAGCACGCAATTCAAGACTGTCGTTTGCAATCGCCCACACGCACGCAATCGCATAAATTTGAAGGCAATTCCGCCAAACTCGAGGGGCAAAATATGGCATTCATAAATAAATTGCTACACAGGTATATTCCTGCTACAAGTGGCACTAAAAAGAGGCATTAAGCATTCGTTAAAAATTTCGCCTAGGTGGCGCAGCTCTGCACGTGCTGCTAATTGCTAACCCAAAACGTGCAAGTCTAAAAAACCGGGCAAACCCGCGAACTTTGCGAGAGGTAGATGCTGCCCTCTATACCCCACTCGACTTGCTAGGCTATATGAGCTTCGCACCGAGGACGCACGGTGGCGCAGGCAGTCCATAAGCCCCCAAAACAGAAGCCAGTAAACACCGCACAGACGAGTTTGGATTTCCCCGCATGTGTTTATAAACAGAAGGCGTTGGCTCACAAATCCTTGTAGAGCGCATTTGTATTTGTAGCGCGCCACGTTATTCAAAAGATATTCTGGAGGTAACCCAGCAAAGCAAACCTCTGGCGTATGTGTTGCGGGAAGTATGCAATCCTAAACTCAACAGAACATATAATGCAAAGTGTGTCGAAACGCATATATATACCTCAACTTGAGCAAATAGTAGAATTTTTCGTGCTATGTAACTAAAACAGCAATTTACACAAGCATAACAGCTTCTAAAGTTACCCAAAAGTTCTAATTAACTTATTTCCCTATAGTGAGTTCTCACTCGGTGTTTTCAGACGGATAGGCTCGAGCAGTACACATATCTTGCATTTCAATACCACGTGCATGCGTGAATAAATACCGGGACCATAAGAGTAGAGCGTAACCAAGCAGAGCACAACCTTATAAGTATCAACAATCGCACTCGAAGAAAGCGAAACTTACCGTACATATGTGGCGCCACCTCTGAACAGCTGGGGTGAACATGATGGGCAACATACGGCTGTTGCGCCCAGGCGGCGCCACGACGTCGGGTATGATCAGGAGCGCGAACCACGCTATTTTTCCCGGACGACTTTTTTTTTTTTTTTTGAGGGGGGCGTTCTAGCTGTACGCGAAATATCTTGTAGCAACACAGAACCGCATTTCACGGGTATTTAATAAAGAACGGATAACGGCCTTGGGTGGTAGGGGTGGCATGGCGTCACACGCCGCTCCTGGCCAGCGGAAGGACGTTATGAGGAGTCGGAACAGCCCTGGTTTCGGGAATGACACCTGCAAGACCAACATCTTAACTGTTGGTCTGCGAATACGAAAGCGCACCTTCTCAACCTGTAAACGATCTCCTCCAAAGCAGAGCGAAGGGGGAAGAAAGACAAAATTGAACTTCTCCTGCAACACACTGAGCATCATTCCAGCCATGAAAGGAGCGTTTTTAAACGAGAAAACGCGACAAATATATAAAAGCTTTCAAATTTCGAGCGAAAGCGACGTAATCGAGGACGAGTGACTCAATATGGGCAGAATTAAAAAAAATGCAGGAAGCTCACACTAACGCGCAAGACTTGAAGGTAACGAAGCTGTACGCAACATTAACGACCATCACGACTGTTTAAGTCCACAATTGCAACCGATTTGCTTCTTCTTTGCTGCCGCAACTACCTTTACTCCATCTTTGTTGCTATAACGGCGAAGCGGAAGCCAATCGGCTGCAATCGTGGACGACGCAAGGAGGGGGTCTTCTTCGACGACAGAACGTCTCACGGGACTATTTTTGAATTTTTTTACTGCTGACACCATACACAAACGGTTTCACAAGTACCCTATGACGTGTACCCAATGACGTGTCTTCCTCGTTCCGAGCAAGTATTGCCACGATGGCGAACACTGGAGTTTTTTTATGGTCAATGTTGGCCAATTTCCATAAGTGGGTGTGCTTGGCTTGACCAGCGTGCCCTCGAGGCACGCCTGCACGAGCGCTGGACATTTCCTTGGCATTTATAGTTGCGGACAACTTACACAAACGATGTGCTGAATAGCTTCGGTGTTAAAAAATGGCCCAACGTGTCCTTGTGGTGCAAGGCTCGAAAAACAGCAGAGCTGGCGGCCCCTCTCCCTTCGTCGGAGGCCCGGCTGTTGCACCTCACATGGATTTCCAAACTTACCGCTGAACGGGCTTCATGACTGGCATGCCCGGATCCTTTTATGAGCAGGCTTTCACATCTGTCTCAAAAAGAACCGTGTTAGCACGCGCTAGAATCCGGGTCAACTGGCCTCGCGAACTGCGCGTCTGTAGCGCGGACACGCCGTCTGTACTCCCCACCTTACGAGCGAACGCACGTGAGCTGGCGAGGACAATAGCACGCAGGATATCCCGCCACAGGCGCTGGGCAGAGTGTTCTCGAAGGTCGAGCTGGCCGACGCCGGGCGCTCCTCACGGGGCGCACGCCCACGTGCACTCGGTATTTTTCCTGGTTCATTTCTGGCGACGCTGGGCGGCGTAACTAAGAGCTTAAACAGCTCTGATGTTAAAACATATTCAATAAGCTTCAAGTGATGGGACGACACGGAACTAGGGGAGCCAACTACAATCGCTCAGTCATGTTTATTGGTGGTGGCGTTGGTGAGTGGCCACCAATAGCACAAACAACATTGTGTGACGTGCTAGAGAAATCGCCGCGAAGTGGTTGTGGAGTCACCACTGCTTCGTCTGTTTTCGTGACTATCTCGATTGTTAATGCGTAGCATTCTTTGCCCAATATCCCTACAGCAAGGGTTGTGTAACGCCCTGCACGTCCAAAAAAATGCAGATTTGACGGAAGTAACACCTGTATCGTTATAATAGCGTAAATTCAGATAACTGGTCGCACGAAATTTCGAAAAAAGAAGAAAAGAAAAATAGCCAAAAACAAAATTTTAACGAGAATGGTCTGACAAAATAAAAAATATGCAGATTATGCATCTCCCCCACAAACCGAAGCATAAATAAGAAAAGTGCGCGAAAAACGTTTGACATACATACAAAAATAGCGTAAACCGATTAAGTCTGCAGCACGGATTGCACCTCCGGAAAGAAACACACAATTAGTGAAGTAACGGCCCCTAATCACCATAATGGTATCAATTTATTTTATTGCCGAAAAGATAAAAAGAAATACTTAGATAGAATAAAATAATCCAACGTCTTTCGTTACTGATAGCCATATTTGGCTGTCAAGAACTCACACTATATACACTGATACACATTAGTTTTTAATTCTCTGAATTTCTTCAGATTTTTTGTGTGAAGTTTACAAAAATTTGGTGTCATTGTTATCCGGACGAGGTAGTCTTTTAAATCGAATGAGTTTGTATTTTGTCTTCATGAACACTTTTTAAGTTCTTGAGCCCTCGTGGCTTATGTTTGGGAAACGCTATGAAAAATGCTGCGCCATGCCTCTGCCTCATTCTGGATGGCCATGGAGACCACGAAGGCAACATACAGCTTCGTTTTCTCCGAAAGTCTGCGAAGCCTATAGGCTGCCCAATCTTTCGGAGAAAGCGAAGTTGTATGTTGTACACGTACACGACAACGTCGTGCGACGATGAGAGCGACCATAGAATTAAAAGGCTTAGCTCACCAGAAACCTCAGTGCTTCGCGAGAATACCACGCGCGGGGTTTTTTCCAAATTCTTTCGACTCTCGGAACTATGATGCTGCGGTGAGGGCCACTCGTAAAGCCGCTCGTAGCGTTCCCGTCCGATTGATGTTGATTTCGATTACGTTATTTTACTTTACCGTTTGTAATCGTCCTATTGCCCGAAAAGTTTTTTTTCTGTTTGAAACAATCTGAGCTCCATGAAGAAAAAATACAAGCTTGTTTTAATCGAAAGATTTGGCGTTTTATTATGCCCCCAATGCTTGTCGGGTAGCCAAACGATGCTTTATTCACTGAGAAATTAAACATCTTAAGAAAATTAAAATGTTAATTACTCCGCTAAATTGCGTGTTCCGTGGCATCAGCGTCGGCGTGTGCCTAAAACGAACGCTAGTACCTTGACTAACGCTGCTGAGAACGGCGAAGCGCCTAAATTACTGCCTTGTTTAGTGTCTTCTTTCATAAACGGGGCGTCTGTCTTCACTTGCTCTGTTTCTGAACTGGCTTACTTTTGTTAGGCCTGATAGTAATCTTTCGGCAAAAGTTCGGTATTCCCGACAAACAGTTGGCCAGTTTTGTGTCAGCAAATCCCAACGCGCTCGGCGGCTGTGCAGATTCGTTCATCATAGCGCGCGCCGTACGCCCTGGTGCTTCTACGTTAACGAGTTCGTTCGAAACCTATTCATTCGTGCTTATCCGGACACGCGATTCACCTTCTCTCGGGCCAAGAAAACAAAAATTATCGGCCTTCATAATCGTAACAAAGCTGATTCTTTCCCGGAGCTGTTTGTGGCGTGCTTCTGCGCTTGTGAAACGCTCAGTTTCCTTTTAAACACACGGCGGTGCATGAATGAATGAGCCACTTTAAAAGCATTTTATAGAGAAACTTCTAGCTTCATCGTGACCAAATATTGCCCAAAACTCGCATTCTGTAGGCGTTTTTAAGTAGCACGAAAAATGCCCCAAACGGCAATGCCCCGCCTCCCCCTTATTTTTTTGCGATCGAATAAAACCCATTTCTGCCTTTGGGGCAGAATCAACCCGTTTGACATTCTTACATGAGTGCCCACAGAAATAAATAGCTCCAGATCGCATGCCTGCCTGAAGCAAAACATCTTTTTAATCGATTGCCAAAAATAAAAAAAAAAAACAATCCGAGGCATTACTGTCCCCTGGATTTCTTAAATACAATATCCGTACACTTTCACTGAGGAGGATCGCTTGTTTTCCTCCTTGAAACTTGAAACACTCCGTATTGCTCCCCGTCCACGGTTCTTTAGCGCAGAAAAACAGGCGTTAAATCTTAGCTAGCCAATAAAATCAGCATATCACACGATTATCTTTCTTAAGGTAATGGGACTTTGAGGTGGAGGTAGATCAATGTTGTTCCTAACCATAGGGGTACTGAGGTGTCAATTAGTCATTTTCCCCTTTCCGCAGTAAAGCAACTCATTATTAAATGCAGAGCATTTCAGTAACTCACGATGTCACCCTCGTTGATGTCCGTAGTCCGCACCGTCGTCGTCCCTATTATATATAAAAAAAATACTATCCGGCGCCCGGTTCCGATCCCTCGACTCTGCGGGCGGAACGAAATGTGCATGGTGCTCTACCCACTGCGCCACAAAGCCGACAGAGAATGGGACGCTACGAACGCGCCCTAATTCGTTGACTCATTCAAATTACTGCTGACGAGCGCTCTTTCGTCGGCAGTTGCCACAAGTGCAACAACATTAACGTAACGCAGACTACTTAACGTCGTGCGCCCCCGGAAATTCTCTGCATTTGATCGTGCCCCTCGCGAGGGGGATGTTTCACTGCGTCTTCTCTCGGTCGCGGGACCCGTGGCGCCATCTGGCGGAGGCGCGGCACAACTCGTAGCACTTTGAAAAGATGCGGCGCCAGCCAGCTGTGTGTGTTTTAGGTACGTTTCTTGCGCGGCGGCTTCTTTGGCTTACTATCGTAAAAACCAACCCAACGAGCGCTCTTAACTAAATGAACGCGGGGGCTGCCGGTTGTATACACAGATTTTTTCACCTTTTTCTCTTCTTTATACACTCCTTCCAACCCGATAGGAAGACCTAGCATATCCAGACATGGTTCAAATTTTATCTTTAGGAGGTAATTTCGGTAGTATCAGCCCCGAAATTTTGCAATTTCTACCCCATATTACGTAGAAAGAATATCAAAATTTTATCCAAATGTTTTTTTACGGCATCTCTTTCACTTACACCAAGTACATACACACCATCCAAAAATCTCGCTGAAAGCCGCAGAAAGCCGCTCCGACCTCCTCCAATGAAGAGGAACGCCTATGGCGACTCACCCAGTCTTACGCACTCCCCTGCCGATATCGACTTCACCTGATTTACCCTTCCTTGTACCCCGCTCCTTTGTGCCCCGACTGCGGGTCCCTCCATACCCAAGACCACTGCATGTGGCAGTGCCCCCACAACCCATTCCCCCCTTTCACAGACGGAGAACACTGGGCGAAGGCCTTGTGCGGCTCGGACCGTGAGGTCCAGGCTAAGGTCACCCAGCGAGCTGCAATGGTCACCGGCGGGTAACTACCGCCGGTCACCCGCCACCCAGACTAGTTCCATAAGGTCAAATAAAGTTTTGCTCTCTCTCTCTACGTTCGAATAACAATCGACTAACCCAGCAAACATAGAGCAGGAGAAAGGATAGAGCGAACGTAGAGCACAGCAGAAGATTACATACGACAACAACGAAGAGAGAGCAAGGGGGAAATAAGGAGAAAGGTGCCAGGTGAATATGAGGAGAAAAGAAAGAGGAGAAGAGGAAGGCGGAAGAGTAAGAAGGAAACCAGAGTTCCGTACAAGCCGAGCTGCACAGCGGCGACCCGATGCCCAGGAAGCACAGAAGGTGTGTCCGAAGACCGACCCATCTATGGCCGCTCTCTAAACATGCCCGGCCAGCGTCCACGTTCATACGTTGGACGCTGGCCGGCCACTCATCATACCCCCTCATCATACGTTGAGCAGCCAACATTCTGCAACCAGCACGTCGGTATTGCTCCGGCCGCCCTTGTTCAGACGCACAGTGGCAGGAATCCGGCTGCCAGATATTCAGGTTACTATCGGGGACCGAGGTTCCGAAAAATAACGGCCGATGGACGGCCCCAGGGAATCCGTTTTTCCTTCGGGAAGCGGTGTTCAGCTGAATCACGGCATGCGACCGGCCACATATTCGTTTTAAATGCAGAGCATTTCTTTAACTCACATGTAGCGTCCACCGTGCGTCCGCAACAGCTCAGCGCGCAGGTGCGCCCTCTCCCCCACTCCTCTTCTCCCGCATCACGCTACCCTCCTCGCTCTCAACAACAGGTCCGCACCCCTCCCCCTACGCTATATAAAAAAATAATACTTACCGGCGCCTGGTTTCGATCCCGCGACCCTGCGGGCGGAACGCAAGGTACATGGTGCTCTACCTACTGCGCCACAAAGCCGACACAGAATGGAAGGCTACGAACGCGCCTTATATCCTTGACTCATTCAAACTACGTCAAGAAGCTGCTGATACAACGCATTCACTACCACCAACTCCCCAAACACTAAACGTTAACGCAATACACCCACCCCCTATGCGACGCATTTACTCGAGTCCCCCTCGCGGGGAGATGGGCCCTTTTCTTGTGGCAGTCGGTGTTCCGAAAGAGATCCGCCGAACTGCGGCCCCCGTGCATTCGCTTCTCCTATGCACTCTTAGGCAAAAATGACTAAAATAGGGACTAAAATACAGCCGTTAGTCTTCGCGGGCGACCGTTCATCTTCAAGGGGAGTATCTGTGGCAGAGTACGTGCCGTGTGCATAAATTCGGACTAACTGTTCGTCCCCGACGATCTATAAGGAGTAACGGGAATACGAAACGCATGCAGTTAGTCTCTTTGCTGCGTCGTTAATCCCCTAATGGCGTCGTCATTGCCCTTTTGCGCATAAGTCTGTGAACAGTTTTATATTTCCAAAACACAAGCCATTGCAGTCACTGGGTGCTTTAGATGGCGCCACTGGAGAAAATATTGATGTTAGTTATAAGAAAATCGCCTAGGGTTAGTAGAGCGGCGGGTAATGGCAAGGAGCGGCGAAGCGCGGCTGTCATACGCTTCTCGGCGATGTTATGTTGATACGCTGTGTTGCATATATACGATTCGTGCGAGGTAATAACGGCCAATGAAAGCTTTCAAGCGCCTTAACAGTAACGCAAAAATTAGTGACAATAGCAAAAGTGGATTCCTGAGCGTAATGAATATGTATATGCTTAACAGACGAGAAAAAACGCATGTTGCTGATGATAACTGCAAAACAAAAATGCTCGCTACAGGTAAGCGTCTCGAAGTTATCTTTTACACTCGGTACATAATTGCCTTGGGCAAAAAAGCTATGACAATGCTACAAGTGCTGTAAAACCCGGTTGCATTTCCCAGTCGCAATCGTCTAGCGACGTGAATTTGAAGAATTCAGGCTAAGCAACACCGAATTCGCTTTCGCTGATGCAGGAAAATATGGCATGTTTCCTTATTCTGACACACACACAGACGGCACCTTCCACATACGTTACATAGAGCACTTAACATATGTATCGAACACTAAGAAAGCATTTAGCTTGCGCTAATTTGTGCGGAAACAAATGAGTCGTCCGATCGCCCAGCTACCTATCTCAACCAGGCGACGACGAGTTGATTGTTGTTTACGACAAAAACTATGGTTGTGAGGTTCTACTTCGAATCGAACTGAGCAATAGTCCCTAAACGTAGCAAAGCGCTAAGCGCAAGGCGCAAAACGCGGTCACATTCGCTTGCACAGATAGAAATTTGGGCAGCAGTTGCAATGGATCTGTTGCGTTATGCACAGAACTACACGCTGTACACTTGAATATTATCTACCGATGCTATCACCCGGCGGCGTGGTCCAGCGGATAGCGCGTCGGGTTCCTTGTGTATATTTCGGGGCGTGAGGGGTTCGATCCCTGCCTGTGCTGGAGTTCTTTTTTTTTCTGCACTCTACGCAGTTCGTCTTTGGGGAGTATCGGAACGAACCATCCGGGTGGGGGACTAACCGTTCGTCCCCTCGCAGTTAGTCCCCAAAGGGACTAATGATTGTGGCAGAGGCCGTTAGTCCCCGAAAGGACGAACTTTTAGTCCTTTTTGCCTAAGAGTGTGGTTCAGAGAGAAAACGGCAAGCGTCCGGTGGCAGAATATTCGTGTTCTTCGGGCAACCGTTGTTGTAACGAAGACCGGCTGACGTATGACCGGAGAGCGTACGTTGTTCATTCGGTGAGCGGTCTTCAGCAGTATCAGGGCAAGGGCCCAGCCTCAGAGTATTTGTTCTCTTTCGGCAACCGGTGTTCAAAAGGAGATCAGCTGACGAGAGGCCCCAGGATATACGCCTTTCCTTCGGTGAGCGGTTCACGGCAAAAGAATGGCAAGCGTCTGGGCGCCGATAACCTCTGAACTTCTGGCAACTGGTGTTTGGAAAGAGACCAGCCGTTATACGCCCGGTTTTTCTTTATGTGAGAAACTTGCAGACGCACCTTACATCAGCTCGGTGTTTCTACGCTTTTAATGAACGAACTTCGTTTCTCAAGCAGTAATGAGTGGTACCACGTGAACCGGTAGGGTGCAAGGACTCCCTGGACGTCAGCAGTTGACCTTTTAGGCCACCGGACGACCATTTATCGCCACAAGAAGTCTGTGCACGCCGACGGGTGAGCGAAGCCTCGCCAGTCGTACCGCTACCACGCCTTTCCCGCCGTCCTCGTCGATGCAGCAGTTCGAGGCTATTCGCCCCCTCGAGCAATGAAGAGCATTGTCGAAGAGGACATTGGCTCGGTGGAGATGTCCAACACGAGATTAGCCGTGCTTCGCCGAAAATAACTGGCCTACAATGGAGTAGGGCAAGCGACAACCACGCAGGAGCTCTACCGGAGCAACGTTAAGGACTCCCCACCCAAGAAAAGCAAGGGCGCGCCAAAGCGCAAATCTCCGTCAATTCTTCTACCAATTGTATTGTGAGAAACAGTGTTGCAGTATTTTGTTTGTTTTAAACAGAAGAGGCTAAGATGGTGCATATGTAGACACAACTTCCTGCCATGCACCTTGTTTCTTCGTCTGCTTTTATGACTACCTGTTTATAAACAAATGTTACTTCAAATTTGCGATAACAAGCGAGACTTGTCAATGACTAAGCCATGATTTCAATTTATTTGCGGTGTTTGAAGGGGAGCTCAGCTACATTTGTAACCAAGACCAGGTGAAAGTACCCCTTTTTTGGCATCGTTTAGCAAATGAGAATAGCAGTATAAAAAATTCTTCTCCTTGCGTGTAAATTGCCCTTATTTTAATTATTCATTCATTTAATGATTACCTTATTCATTCGCTTATCGTTTACGCTTTCGGTTTATGGTTTACATTTAGGGTTTACGTTTTACGGTTTAGGTTAGGAAACAAAGAAATCAGAGAAAGTCCGGCTCTTATGTTTTAGAGCATGGGATGCACCGCAGATAGTACGCGGGTGGTCCGAAAATTATCCATGCCGTAGGAATAGATATGAAAACGAATGCCCGATTGATTCGCTGTGAATTCATGGTGAGCCCGAGATTGATAGTTTGACAGCCCCACTATATCGCGCTGTCCCTGCCCAAAAGAGCAGTGTTGGTGACGCTGGATAGACAACGTAGGATAACCTTATGACGCTTGTGGCAATTTCTCATCGCTCCGCTTTTTTCGGTAGCTGCGAGCGCGGCTATGTTTTCCTTTACTTTACTTGCCCGTTCGTCCGCAATCTCTCAGGCCAAGCATGCTCGACGTGCGTAGATGGTCGTGAAAAGTAACTCATAATAGTGATATTGTGCAGATTTGTTTTATCAAACAAAACGAATAATCGTTCACGGACGGGTCTTTGCGCGATTGTTTATTTTATACTTCGCATCTCCTGGGCAACTATAGTGAGGAAATCTTCTAATTTTAGGGCCTAGGCACTTTATTCGGTCCCACTCGAGAGGGCAAAAATTATACGCGCTTTTTATGACCATTTACAAGCAGGCGCTAACGCGCCTTTAGCAAAGGGAACGAAAGTTTGTAAATAACCCCTAATTTTGATAAGTTACCAAGACGTTCAAGCTGATTTGCGCCTCTTTGCCTCCAATTGGAACTTTTGGCAGAGTGTAGCTCTCATAAGAGACCGGAAAACATGCGTATAGAGCTTTTCAGTGCTTGCATTACTTTTTCACAATTAATATTGCTTACCTCACACTGGTGAACCTTCGCCTGCGCTGCACCACTGATGCTTCTCACATTCCCTTACAATTTGGACTGCATGCCAAATTTTCTCACAGGAGGAAAACAGTGTACGTGCTTCGAATAACGCCTCAAAATGGAGCAAAAAAAAAAAAACGCTCTTAGTAATTCTCCCCACGAGGCAAAATAACCTACAAGTATGAAACTTCCACCACTCATTACACATGACATATGCCCTTTTTTTTTCTCTATGTATAAACTTCGCGAATAATTTTGTTCTTCAGGGCACCCAAAACATGTGTAAAACACTTTCGAGCGCTTTCGAGCTTCGCCGTGAGCTTCGAGCGTCGCCGTCCGCACAAAAGTTAATGTTCATGTACGATTGACGCTTAAATCGCTGTAGCCCACGAAGGCAAAACAGCTTTGCCAAAAAGGCATTATTTACGTTCCCATGAACGTCTGAAATGTCATGAAATAATTCTGTTGCAAACTATATTCTTCTCTCCAGCTTTTGAATGGTTAGAAAACAAGCCACACAGCTCAAGTTATTTCGCAGCAAGGCAAGACTCACCTCCTCACGCCTCCCGCCTACACACAGAGACACAGAGACACAGAGACACAGAGACGCCTCCCGCCTACACAGAAACAGACAGGAGGTTACACCTAATATTTCCACGCAATACTTTGCCCTGATCACTCAAGCAGCCTACATTTTTTAGTCAATTAAAAAAAAGATTTTCTCCTGTGATTACTTAGTAAAAAGGCTGAGCATGTTCTTTTGACCAATCGTTTAGGACTCCTCCCCTGTACCACAAATGCACTCCTCACTACCGGGTAGTTTTTTTAGGAGGATTTTAGGAGGAGTATAAGGGTACGATAATGAATTGCAGCCTACCATTGTACCTGATGAAGAAAGTGTATGACAGTTGCATCTTACCTGTACTCACGTACGGGACAGAAACTTGGAGGCTCACTAAGAGGGTTCAACTTCAATTGAGGACGACTCAGCGAGCAATGGAACGGAAGATGATAGGTGTAACATTAAGGGACAAGAAGAGAGCGGAGTGGGGCAGTGAAAAAACGCGTGTTAAGGACATATTAATAGAAATTAAGAAGAGAAATGGACGTGGGCAGGGCATGTAATGCGAAGGCAAGATAACCCTCGGTCAATAACGGTAACAGAGTGGATCCCTAGAGACGGCAAGCGTAGCAGGGGGCGGAAGAAAATTAGGGGGGCAGATGAGTTCAAGAAGTTTGCGGGGATAAATTGGTCGCAGTTAGCACAGGACCTGGATAATTAGAGAGAGAGAGAGAGAGAGAGAGAGAGAGAGAGAGAGAGAGAGAGAGAGAGAGAGAGCGAGCGAGCGATCTTTAATGAAGTCTGGTGATGTTAGCTGGGCTAAAATGCCTAACTTGCTACGCCAGTTGATGACGTGATGAAGATGATGGCGATGATGTTCAAGAAGTTGATGCGTACAGAGACGGCGAGATTAATGGGAGAGGCCTTCGCTTTGCAGTGGGCGTAGATAGTTTGGGGATTATGATGATGATAAGGGTGTCTTAGCCCAAAAAATCTTTGAACAAAGGTTTTCAAATCGCCCAGACATGGTGCACCGCTACCCGAGCTAGAGGGGGCCACGATGAAAGCGCGTGGTGAACGAACACTCGAGAGGGGCGTTTATTAAAGCAGTTATGAAAAGCTAGCTGTCCAGTGTTGTACCTTACGGAAATAGCTTAGTGTTCACAGAATTTCCTGTTGTCACCTGCAATGAACTGACCATATCACTTAGCTGAGCACGGTGCCCCGATCGGTGTAGTAGCCCCCTCTGCGAATAGTGCAAGAAAAAAAAGAATTTCAGACGACAACTGAATTTCAGACGACAACGGGAACTGAGTACTTTTCAGTTTCAGTACTTCAGTTTCAGTAAAAGTTTCAGTACTTTTGGGTGAACACGACTCGTAGTTATTCATCCAAACAATTATTTACCTGTTCGAGCCCAAAAGCTTGCCAATATCTGCATGAAGTTCTAAGTTCAAGTGCATTTTAACGAAATGTTCCGTACACGGCCGCCATAAAAATATGAGCTTTCACTTAAAAAGTACGTTTTAACTCATATCTACAGTCATTTATTCTACCTTGGTAAGTTCTTATTTATTTTTTATTTATTTATTTATTTATTTATTTATTTATTTATTTATTTATTTATTTATTTATTTATTTATTTATTTATTTATTTATTTATTTATTTATTTATTTATTTATTTATTTATTTATTTATTTCTCGCTAGCATGTAAGTCACAAAAAATTATGCAGAAATTCAGGGAATTATCTACTAATGCCCACCATTCTTATTCCGCTTGTCCTGAGTGTGAACTTTTCAAAGCCAAATTTATGGGTTTTTCAAAGTCCTGTCCGACCAATTATATTCATTTACACTATTATAAAGATTAGATGTGGAACTTACGCGAAATCTGCATTAGTGTGGAAATACAGGGCGTTACATCGTTCGCCATTTTACGTATTTTTTTTTATTTTTCTTGCATTTTAGTGTTTCGAAATTTCTTTCTACCAATTATCTTAATTACGATAATATAACGATGATAGGTGGAACTTCCGGAAATCTGCATTACTGTGGAAATGCAGGTCGCATTCGTTGAAAAGTTTAGATGACAATTTCTTCGCTTGGAAGCTCTGGAAACAGCCACAGACATGGCCGATACACCACGAACATGGCGCGGCTTGGGCCACTGCGCCCGCACGCCGAAGACAAAAAAAAAAAAACAGCGGCGTGCGTAGTTTGCTCCGTTCCACCCCGATTGTCACCAGTGGTGTCAACAGAGATGTTATTAATCGCACTCACATTGTACTCGAGGCAATACTTTGCGTTCAGTGAAGCTAAGCACACAGTCATGCGCTTAGCACGGACAAGTACCGCCATCCCGCGGAGCCCGACGTAACGAGTGAAGGCGCAATCACACGGTTGCCTGCATGCGCGCCTCGCCAGTGAATACAAGCAATACGATTTGCCATTTTCCGTATTTTTTAAATATTTTTGTTATTTATTTTTTCAAAAATATCGTTCGGCTAATTGTCTCCATTTACGCTATTATAACGGCTACAGGTGGAAATTTTCCCAAATCTCATTATTGTGGAAATGCAGCGTGTTACACGGTTCACCATTTTCTGAAATTTTTTTAATATCTTTCTTATTTTTCAGTTTTACAAAATTTCCTCCGACCAGTTATCTCACCAACTTTCTATGACTCACCAACTTTCTCTCATACACGAGCAGCAAGCCCTTTTCCAGCAGAAACATCAAGAATACACTGACCACGTTGCCCACTTTTCTAGTGAGCTCAATATGCGCTTTGAAGAGCAGAGTAAACACTTTCAATCTCTCTTCTCCAGCTTTATCACTCAACTGCAGTCCACTTATCCCCTCCCTCCAGCACCGTCACCTCTTGCGGAATAAGCATGGCAGATCACGTACTCATAATTCAATGGAACTGTCATGGTTTCAAGAACAAGCGTAATGCCTTCCTCATTTGGCTTCAGTCACAACCTCAGCTACCAGACATCCTCCTCCTCCAAGAGACAGGACTAAATCCTACGCTACCTGGATATGTCACGTTTCAGCAAAGTCCCTGCCTTGCCACGCTGGTCCACTCCACCCTCACGGCTACTCTTGAACATGACACCGCCAATAGCCTCACTGTTTCAATTCCTCTCAAGCGCGGCCCTCTGCTCATTACCAACGTTTACAGTCCCCCGCGCAATACTCTACCGGAGCTTGAAGAACTGTTCCATCCTTGTCGAACCAAAACCCGTCTTCAGCATATCCTGGCCGGCGACTTCAACGCCCCACATTCTGCCCGGGGCTATATCAGGGAATGCAGGAAAGGCCGTCGGGTGCATTGTGCTGCGCAAGAAGCTGGGTACACACTACATAACGACGTACAAGAATACACACGTATGGGCAACTCCGTGGAACGCAATACCAACCCCGACCTCACTTTCGCTACTCGAGCTCTCCTTCTACGATGGGAACACACTCAAGAATATATGAGCAGTGACCATGCCATTTTACGCCTCACGGTCTCCGCATCTCCAAAACGAATCAAGTGGAAATCTTCGCATCCCCGATTGGCACAAATATCGACAACAGCGCTGCGACCCCCCTTTCACAGACGTACCTACCTGGACCCAGCAACTTATGCATGCTCTTGATAAGCATACCAAGGTTCTTGCCACGAACGAGGTCACTCCTCACATAGATGCACACCTGTCACACTGTTCGGAAGCCCGCGCTTCTCTCTTGAAGCGGTGGACTCACTGCAAAACAAACCGTAGACTCCGCGCCCGAATCAATCGACTTAACGAGCACATTCACGAATACTCCAACAACCTCCGCAGGGAACACTGGAATACCATGTGTGATGAACCTCAGAACACCCTGAGCACTAGCAAGACGTGGCGTATACTCAAAGCTTTAATAAATCCCGACTGCACAAAGATTATGACCACCCAGAAGATCAATCGCCTCACCGCTCAACACAAATACCCAGCCACTCTACTGGACACCATGAAGAAACTTTATATCCCTTCTTGGTGTCAACCTCGGTATTCTGAGTATAATGGCTCTCCAAACCCCGAACTTGATGTGGAATTCACCCTGGCTGAGCTTCGCATCGCCCTCCGTATGTGTAGAGGCAGCAAATCTCCTGGTCCCGACTCTGTAACTACCGCCCTACTTCGGAATATGTCAGATGCTGACCAACACCATCTCTTACATGCCATCAACCTTGTTTGGACAGGACAAATACCACTGTGCAACTTATGGAAGAAGGGCCACATGATCTTCATCCCGAAGCCCGGTAAACCTCTAGATCTCCCTAATCTCCGTCCAATAACACTGACCTCTCACGTTGGCAAAGTTATGGAGCGTATGGCCCTAAATCGCCTTCAGCAACATCCAGAGGATACCCAAGCACTCCCTCACTCTATGATTGGATATCGCTCACAGCTATCTACTCAAGACACACTGCTTCGCATATACGAGGACATCCTTGAGTCTCCCAGCTCAGCCCAGCTGAAAGCCATCCCCGCTATAGACCTAATGAAGGCATTTGACTATGTGGATCACGACGCTATGCTGTCAGAACTAGCAGAGACAAATTGCGGCTCGAACATGTACAGTTACGTCCGTTACTTTCTTCAATCTCGCACCCTGACGATACAAATTGGCGACCACAAGCTTGACGCGGTACCTCACCCTCAGAGAGGCATTCCTCAGGGTGCGGTCCTCTCTCCTACATTATTTAACCTCGCCATGCGCGGTATCCACCGTGCTCTACAATCTTTCCCCGAAATTCAGTATTCTCTGTATGCCGACGACATTACTATCTGGATCAAACGCGGCAGTCCGGGATTCATTCAAGACACCCTTCAAGACGCCCTCAGAGCCGTTGATCAAGCAGCTCACACTATCGGTCTAGCTTGCTCGGCTGAGAAAACTTCATTGCTGCTTGTGCACTCCCGTAATTGGAAACCACCTCAAGTTGTCCTTCATCACCATGACAACACCATCTACCCACAAAAAACTTTGAAAGTTCTTGGCCTTCACATGCAATCTGATGGAGGAGGAGGTTTGGCTGTGCAGCACATTCTCCGTCAGGCCGAACCCATTCTTAACATGATGCGCCGTGTCACTACACGCTCCAGGGGACTCAAAGAACAGGACCTTCTTCAACTCCGCGATGCTCTTATCCTCTCCCGCATTCGCTATCAAGCGCCGTACGTCGTCCTATCGCGCACCTTGGAAGGGAAGCTTGACGCTCTAATCCGCAAAGCGACAAAAATTTCTCTGGGTCTTCCTATTACCACTAGCACCACCCGACTTGAGCAACTTGGTGTTCTCCCGACGGTTACTGACATAATTGACATCCACCGCAGCCACCAACGTCAATGCCTCTCCGAAACTGCAACTGGCCTTCATATCTTACGCACATTAGGATACTCGTCCCGGCCTCCCCGACCTCAAACAACTCCTCTAGACAGCAAAATACTCCAACATATTACTGTAGCACCTATTCCCCGCCACATGGACAAGGAACGCAATCCCAAACGCCGTCTTATTCGTGCCGCATACTACGCCAAGAAAGTAAACCGTGACACCGACAGCCGCCACGTATTCACAGATGCGGCATTTGAAGATAGCCTCGGTGCGGTCGCCTTCATCACTTCAGAGGGTACTATTACTCCATCACTCGACGCTGCACCTCCCCAGAAGAAGCCGAGCTTCTCGCTATCGCTTTTGCCGCTGCTGACAACACATCCCCCGTCCGCACGACCAACATCTACACCGATTCGAAGTCAGCATGCTACCACCTGGCTCAAGGTCTTGCGTTCCCCTCCTCACTGTCCCTCTTCAACAACGTTAAAGGGCCTTTTCACGTGCACTGGATCCCTGGTCACGCAGGCGTTGCAGGGAACGAACGCGCTCATCAGCTTGCGCGCGAAGCTCTCCTCCGGGCCCCTGTCGACGCTCGCGACACAAATCCTTGTCCTCCCCCTCCGCTCCCCACCTTAGCAGACATTCTAACCATACGCCGCACGTTCCCTCCCCTCCATTCCGGGCTTACCCGTCGCGAGCAAGTAGTCATCCGGCAGGCGCAAACATATACACTGCACACACCCACTCGGCTCCATCTGTTCCAACGCACGCCAGACACCCCTGTCCCACTCTGTCCCCACTGCCTTATTCCCCCTACCCAGGACCACATTCTGTGGGAGTGCCCCTACAACCCAACCCAACCACACAATTACACCGGAGAGTGGCTGGCTGTAGCGGCGAGTCTCCAAGAGCAACGGGAACTGGCGGCCCACATCATCAGGGCCCTCAGCGGCTGCCTGGACCGAGGCGGCTGATTCGCCCCACCATCCCATGAACAATAAAGTTTCTATCTATCTATCTATCCATTTACCTTACTATAACCATTACATTTGAAACTTTCCCGAAATGTGCATTATTGCTGAAATGCAGGGAGTAAGCGGTTCTATTTCCCGTAATTATTTTATATTTTTCTCATTTTTTTTAATTTTTGAAAAATTTCGTTCAACCGATTATCTCCATTTACGCAATTATAACGGTTATAGGTGGAACTTTTGTGGAAATGCCATGAATTATAAGTTTTGCAATATTTGTAATTATTATTATGTTCCTTATTATTTTAGTTTTTCATAATTTCCTCCGACCAATTATCTCAATTTGCGTTATTACAACGATTACATCTGGAAATTTCCCGAAATCTGCATTATTGTGGAAATGCCACGCGTTAAACATTTTGCCAATGCTACGCATTAAAGCACGTACAGACGCTGTATTGACGCGCTGCATTCGCGTGCAAAAGGGCGTTAAACCTCAAACCTCAACACACGATTTTAGGCCTAACGTCGGGTTTTCGCTTACTCGCGTGAACCCACTTTGTTGCGGACCAGTCGTTGCGAAAGCAAATTTTGGAACTTGAAAATCAGGGAGGCATCACCTAGGATACAATTTTCTACATCCGCCAAATCGGCAGGGCAGGAAATTTCTTCTCCCCAGTAAAATTGGGCGGTAATGACCAACGGCAGTCACGCTTTGCGTTTCTGATTACTGGTTAACAGCCTCGACTGAAGATCCCTTCCAAAGCCAAATGAAGGAAAAGTGCGGTGCCGTTACGTATGAAAGTGCTGCCCGTAGCCACGTGTAGACCTTTAAGCGTCGATGGAGCAAAGCCCCTAATCGCTAATGTGCTACGAAGTGCTCGCGGTTATGAAATACGAATGAGGCACCCGTCAGACTTGTGTCGCAAGCGTTGCGGCCAACCTCGATACAGACTCCCAACTAGTTGGGTTTCGGGAAAAGACAGGCTGCTGGAGTTGTTTCTCATTTTTGTGAATAGGAATAATTGATCTTTCCATCCACAATTAGAGACTTCGAACAGGTTAGTGCAAAAGCCACTGCGAGCTTTGCGACGGGAAGGCGAAACATGATGTTCTAATCTTTCGTCTGTGTCGTAGCCATTGTTTTTTACTGACGGCTTGAGCTAATCGATACGGCGTGCTGCAGCTTTTGGTTGGCGTTGGAATAGTGTGGGACGGGCTCAAGGTTTCATCTGGCACTCTCTCGTTTGCTCTCTTGTTATGACCAAACGACTCGAAACGGCGTTGGCGAATGTGTTGTAAAGCAGAAAGTTGCTCGCTACTTCTATATCGCGTACGCAATGAATTCTGCATGGTCAGACGTGCAATCGGATGCACGCTTAGTAGATTGACGGTGACAGGTGAATGAATATTCAATTGCTAATTGCCGCTCTCGCTGTTATAACGTCTGGTTCCGATGTTGTAATCCTTTTTGACGTATGATTTCGTAATGGCAGTTGTAGTAGCATAAAATGTTGCCGTCATTACATCCGAGGCAGTGTAGCCATGCGTGAACATCATTTATGAAGTTCCCAATAGCTGGAGCCCTGCAGTTTATGCATGACACAGCTATCAGCAAGGCGTGCGTTATAAGTCCGAGGCACGACCAAGGCGAAGATTTCTACATTATTTTGCAGGGCTGTGTAAAGGTGAAAACAGCACGAGAGGTTGCAATTGAACTCCCAATAACATTAGCTACCACGCCTGCTAGCGAGGACGAAAGATTTCAAGTCGTCATAATACGTGAATTAACAAATTAACTGTTAACAGTCGAAGATACGAAAGCATACTATGCAAAGCAAGAAGAAAAGGACCAGGAGAATTTTTTTGTGTGTAAACACATGCCCAAGACAACTTGAAATAAAAAAAAACTGTGGTTGATTCCTCTGTCAAAGGAATCGGTAAAACACGAAAGTGACATGTGCAGTGAAATCTGCAGCTGAGTATGATTCGCTGGTCGGCGGTTGTCTTGTGGGTGTGCTTGGTGAGCGACATCTTGCTGGCGGGTCGCTTCGCCAAGGTGTACTGGCGTCATTTCTGTGACGGCTATGACGTCAGTGAAATCTTGGTGTATTCCGGCATAAAACACTTGCGTGTTAAAATATAAAACCTGAAAACGAACAACCCGAAGCATAAAGTACACTTTAGTACTAAAGGTTGCTTCTCGGCAAGAAGAGCCTGTGTGCAGTGGTGCACCCTTTAGAGGCCGCTTGCTTCATTGTACTGGCGTCACTTCCGTGAGGGATATGACAAAAGTGATATCTTCGTGAATCCTGGAATAAAACACTTGCGTGTTAAAAGGGCAGGATTAGGGCACGTGCTTAGAAGCTGCAGCATCTTTACCGCAGGGTGCAGGTTTGATAGGCCGACACTAAGATTTATACATCCCCCCCCCCTTTCCTGGCTGTTCAGCTGTGGTCCGGATTCCGTGCTTCTGCTGGTGGAAGGGCCGTCACAGTGGCAATCTCCAACAAAATCTTGAACTAGGCACCATATCCAAATTTTCGGTGTTATCGGTAAAGTTTATTCTCTCTCCGGCCCTTCCTCCCTCTCCTAATAGTGAGCTACAGGCGAGGGGCATGATATGATCTTGTCTTGGAGTCCGGTAATTGAAATCGTGTTCCCTTATCGCTTACTATTGGTATAATTTACCTCAGATGCTACAGATAAAGGAAATAAAAACAATTACACCACTTCCTGTAGGAAAACCCTGAGTAGTATGCAACGCAGCCATGTGGTCGATTCAAGTGCCCATTAGTTTTCAGTTCGTCGTTTCCGTTAGGTTGGGGTACGTAGCTCCCGTTATATTTAGTTTGGTTTCCATGGTAACTACCACACTTTTCACTTACCGGAACTACGAAATGGGAAATTGCGTTGAGCCCATGGCTGTTTCGCATACTACTCAGGGTTCCCCTAAGGGAAGATGGTGTAATTTTATTAGATGCGACGGGGCTATGTCCCTCCCTTGTCGTTGTTGCGCCGTCCACACCCCCACTGCGCATGCTCGGCTTGCTGGACGCCCGGTGGTGTCTTACCCTTTAATGGCTTCTGGAGCGACAGTGTTAAGGCCGACCTCCATGCAGCGAAGTTTCTCGGCGAACTTGGCGCGGCGGACGCCGTGGTTTGACGCGCCGCTCAGTTTTCGTCCACCCAACCTCCATGCAACATGACACGGCGAACGCCGCCGACGGAAGACAGGACAGGAAGTACAACGAAGTACGAGGCTGTGATTGGCTGCGGCCTCAAAATGCAGTTTGCCGCTTCCGGTCGCGTTCGTCGCCGCGCGTTCGACATCTAGCTCGCGTAGATCGCCGGCGAACAGCCGTATTTTCGACGCCGGCGGCAGAGCGGCCGCCGCCGGGCGACGTTCGTCGCCTTTTCGCCGACATTTCGCTGCATGGAGGTCGGCCTTTACCGGTGTCTTCCTGGGCCGGCCCGAGACGAGCACGCTTCCTCTTAAAGGGCTCCTGGAGCGGCAAAGTTGCCGGTGTCTTCCTGGGCCGGCGGATGGATGGACGACGGACGACGGAGCCGAGAGCAAGAGATGCTTTGCATCTAAAATTATGTCTCCCAAGAAAACGGCCGCACAGCACACGCTCTGTGCTGGCGGTAATGCCGAAGTTCACTCAACACCAATTGGCCAAAATACCTGCCGTAAATATACCGCTTTTTTAGTTCAATGTACCTGCTCCTCGTATCTTTTTTATTGTCAAATCTTATGTAAATACAGCGTTCCTTGTCCTGTTTGTGTGTCTTTTTTCATACTACTATCGTCTCCACGCTAACTATAATGTCGGAAGTCCCCCTAAACACGTGTTTCTGGAACCTAAACAAGGACTCACCAATCCCCCCCGTCTTCTCCTCCCACTCCCGTAAAACAGAAAACACAGCAGGGAATAACGATTTTTGCGGCAAAATGCCAATTCAGACTGATTTTCTTCGAGGAAGAATTGAGAAATCTGCGACTCCCCATAAAATTAAGTACAGTGAAAGGTGCAGCCCCGCGGCACTTTTCAAAATTGCGCGCTCCTAGGTTGCTGCAATGAAACGTTGCTACGCAGCATGTCTGTTACCCCTGATGACACCTGTGGAACGCGCAACGAAAGCCTTGATGTCCGTCTTCCTGGAGGGTGTCATAGACCACGGGGCCCAATAAATTTAGAACAGAGCGCTTTACGGGGGGCCTTTGCCGAGAACTGGTGCTTGAAGAGAAAGGAACGTTTTACAGCAGCACAACAAACTAATTTCGCTCCTTCAATAAGGAAAATTATGTGTTGCAGAACTTTCCTACAACCCCTCGGCAAATATTGCGCCATTGGGCGCATTCGAAATGTAGAGAGCCCCCCACTCCCGCAAATGAAAACTCGTTAATATAGTGAAGAACGTACGGTAATGCGAGACAATTAATTACGATAAGCGTGTAAGTCATTTTGATGTACAAACCGTAGTGACTGAACAGTATGGGGTTGTCGAACACTGCAATTTATTTTTCAAACGATATTACAAAACTTCTATAAGTATACGAAGGGAGGGAGTTCTCATTATTAAAAAATAGGGCGTGCATGTGTCGTAAGTGTAAATTCTCGCGCAGTGTTGGTATAAGGCGAAGTCGCCCAGAAGTAAGGAAAGGCCTAATGCATAATACACCAGAAGCGGTACGGTACATTATGCCTTCAGCATTAATGCAAACAAGCGTGAACATCGCGGCTCTGTCGCTTTCAAACCTTTGTTGGTTCATTGCACTAATTAATATGAAGTTACTAAACAACTTAAATTCTTTTTTGAACAAACAGAGTTTTGAACGCCGATTCAAAACACACAAAGAAACCGAGTGCCTCGTGAAAGGACGGAGACTGGGCTGCTCGGAGCATGACGAAACACTATCGAGTTGCAAGTAGCCGCTGCGGATGGGATGCAGATTAAATAATGAAGGCACTACCAAATTTAACATATCACGGTCCCTACCTCTCAATTGGTGCAATAAATGAAAAAACATACGAGAACATAAAGCGCAAAATCCTGTTAAGGACTGTACAAGTGCTGATGTTTTTGGGGGAGGAGGAGGGAAATCTTGTTGTTGCCTTCCGGAAAATCCAGGTATTAATTCGGCGCTAACACCTCCATATAAAATATCCTTTCTTTTTTTTTCTAAAGTGCCGTTTGAAATGCATAAGCCATGCCCTGATTGATGTAAATTTTGAACGTGGTCAACCGCCTCGTTAGTGTTGCCTCCCAAGGTTCCGGGTTTACGCCCCACGTGTCGGGCTTTTCATCGTGGTGCAAAATTTACAGTTACCTCTAACAAGCTTGGACCCTTCTTCCCAGCCGGTCGACCGAAATTATCTCTGCTGTTTATTTCTTTTAAGGGTGGGCTGGCAATTACGTAAAAGTTTGTCAGCCTACTTTTGGTTTCGCAACAAACTAAGCTAGACTTTGATGGACGACCGGTTTGGCACGGTTAGTGTAGGCGGTGCGGCGCCCGCGGCAAGTCAGCATTATTGCGATGGCTGCCGCAATCGCTCCCCGTGCCGCGACGCACGTCGGGCCAATGAGGAGAGACAGCTTGTGCAGAAGCCGCAGTCAGCAAATGCAGCTCGCTCATTATACGCCACGAAGAGTAATGCGACCACGGGCACTCAATGTGTGGCAAAAAGAGAACTACAGAAAGAAGCGCGTTATGAAAAAATGCCGAGACAAAAAAAGCTAACGCGATACGTCTTAATATTCGGAGATCAATCTCGCTCCGATGGAAGGAGAGCGGTTTTAACCTTAATGAGGCGCAGAACTTAAGGCCATGGCGTCCGTACTAATTGGACCGCGGTGAGAAAGAAAGAATAAATGGAGATCGACAGTTATGGGCGCAGGTAAGTAGATTGGCGAGTCCGAGTTTCAGCGTGTCTCTGTTGCTTTGCTTAAGCATGCATGTACGTTTGTATGTGTGTGTGCAGGTCGGTGTAGGTGTGCAGGCGAGGTATTCGAGTGTGTATCGACACTAGTCTAAGCCACGCTTGGGTGTTCCTGAGAACGTATGCATATATATATATATATATATATATATATATATATATATATACAGCGAATCAGAATGGGAAATGAGGGCCTCGTCGAAAATAAGACAGAAATAAGAGTTGGCAGTCAAGAAAACCTCGGAAAGCAAAGGGGAGGATGTGGTGGTAGGTCATTGAAACAGATAAAGAATTTGGAAAGAAAGAAAGAAAGTGGAGAAAAAATGCCCGCCAGGTGTGATACGAAACCACGACCTCCAGAATACCGGTCTGGTGCGATAACCACTACGCTACAGGCGGGGCGATTTTCCCCTCCACTTTCTGGGGTATTTATGTTAAGGTATTTTTAAGTGCAATGCACTTCTTAAGCGACCCTGAACCTGCGTCCACCGGCGATGTCCGCGCACGTGGAGATGGGCGCGCGCAGCCTGGCCGCTGACATGGCACATACCCACGTGGGGGATTAACCAGGAATCTCATCGTCTTCCTTGGCAACGGGGGGAAATGGGCGCGCGCTGCCTGGCCGCTGACATGGCACATACCCACGTGGGGGATGGGCCAGGAATCGGGCGTGAGAAGGGCTAATGCACCCGCTTAAAGGAGTACTGACACGAAATTTCAAAGCTGAGATCCGCTCTAGCAATCAAGTACAACGACAACACAAATAGGTGTCTGTGAATAAATGCATCTTTCTTTCTTTGTAGTTGTGTGTGTGTGATCTCTCTTTCGCGAACATTACCGAACCGCGCAAATTCAACTCGTGCATTCGCACTTTCACATTCTTCCCCTCGGGGAAATGCGGGGAAATTTTTTGTTTCCTGTGCTTGGGGGTGGTAGCCAGCACCACTCGGATTACTCGGGGTGAAGGGGACCTTCTTTTTAACCCCCGAGCCGTGACTCGAGTGTCTACGACATGTCAAGAGTGGCCGACCAGCATTGAACCCTCTTAAGCTTCCTATGGCACCAAGACTTCCACAACCGAGGCCCTCGCTATGCATGTAGCGAATCAGAATGGGAAATGAGGGGCTCGTCGAAAATAAGACAGAAATAAGAGTTGGCAGTCAAGAAAACTTCGGAAAGCAAAGGGGAGGATGTGGTAGGTCATTGAAACAGATAAAGAATTTGGAAATAAAGAAAGAAAGTGGAGAAAAAAATGCCCGACAGACCTACCACATCCTCCCCTTTCCTTTCCGAGGTTTTCTTGACTGCCAACTCTTAGTTATATATATATATGTATAAATAAATATATATATATATATATATATATATATATATATATATATATATATATATATATATATATATATATATATATTGTTACAGCGCAGTTTCTACGAAGGACATTGTCTTTGGGGTTTCTAATGGAAAGGGATTGACCAAGCCCCGTGTGGTTTTGGGTAGAAGAGGAGGTTGAGGTGGTGACTGTGCCGGCCGCTTCCCGATCTGTTGGCTTGGCCCTTCCCGGTCCACACAACTGTAAATAAACCCATTCCATCTATCAAGACCGTGTCACGTGGTGGAGGTGCTGGGTAGCAACGTCCTGGACCCTGCGGACTCAGCGGAATCCTGCGTTCTCCGTCGGAGTAGGCGAATCGCCGGCTTGCCCGTGGACCCGGCTGACATGGCGCCGCCCCGGAATGGTGAAAACTCTTCCCCAGTTGTGGTCAACGGTTGGCACCACAAGGAACCACGCTCGTTCTCTGGGAACGATGACGATGATGTCGAGGATTGGCTCAAACACTACGAAAGGGTGAGCAAATACAATCGCTGGGACACAGCCGCGCAACTAGCCTATGTAGTGGTGTATCTCGTCGAAACAGCTTTGACCTGGTTTGAAAAGAATGAAGCAAAGCTCACGACATGGGCGAGCTTCGTCGAGGAGCTGAGGAAATCTTTTGGCGACCCCATTTCCCGCCGCAAAAAGGCCGAGCAGACGCTGGCGCAGCGAGCACAGGTACCGGGCGAGACTTGTACGGCATACATACAAGAGGTCCTTAAACTCTGCTCTCTTGTAAACCCGAACATGACTGAGGATGACAAGGTGGGCCATTTGCTAAAAGGTATAGCGGAAGACGTATACCACTTCTTGATTGCAAAGGAAAACCTAGCCTCTGCAGCAGACGTGGCCAGCTACTGCCGCACATTTGAAGCTCTCAAGCTTCGGCGTATTTGCCCCAAATTTGGCCGTCTTCCAAACGTTCCCACTGTCGCTAGCGTGGACACTGGTCCATCTGAGGATATCGCATCCTTGGTTCGCCGTATTATACGGGAAGAACTAGGGTATCAAGTTCAAGAGTACACCGCCGGTCCGCCTGCCTATTCGGGGCCTCCTGCAAATTGCGTGTCCCACCAGTGCGCCGTTCACGAGCCTTGCCTTCAAGTACCGGCACCCAGACCACAACTCCGCTACACAGAGCCCTGCGGTACGTTTCCACAAGATGGCGTCAATGTTCAGAGCTTCCGAGCGCCATCCCGGCGACTGGGCTACGAGAACGAATCCCGTAGAGTAGTCGCTGGCTACCCACGACAACAAGTCGAACCAGCCCGCTACCGGCAACAAGGCGACCAAGACCGCTATCGGGAACCACCGGTTTGCTATTTCTGTGGTGTCAGTGGGCACATCGCTCGCTTCTGTCGCCGTCGTCAGCAGCAAGCTCCCCGGCTCTTTGCTCCTTCTTCACCCAACCGACGGGATGGCGCAATCCACCAGGATCCCGTTTTCCACTACCCGACTCCGCTCACCAACCGCAATGCGTCTCCCGCCGTCTCTGACCGTAGCATCACACCACCGCTTCGCCAGGGCCGGGCGCCGTCGCCTCGCCGCCGGTCCGTGCCCCCGCCGCTGGGAAACTAGCTGGTGCGGCCGACAGGGGTGAGGTCGCGGAACGGTCGGTTTTACCAAATCCCCTGTCAGTAGTGATGGTAGAGAACAAGGTGTCTATTTGTGTCGACGGTGTGAACGCAACTGCTTTGGTGGATACTGGTGCTAGTGTGTCAGTGATAAGCTCGTCATTTAAAGATCGCCTTGGGCATAAAGTTATGTTTGAGTGGGATGGAACTAGACATTTCCGTGGGGTTGGTGGTGAGCCTTTGCGGGTAGTTGGAATTATCTCGGCGGACGTTGTGCTTGGCGGAAACACCTTCAGAACTGAGTTTACCGTATTGGAGTACGCAACGCACGATGTCATTCTCGGTATCGACTTTTTGAAGGAATGTGGGGCAAAGTTAGATTGCGGTGCTGGAGAGATTTCATTGCGGAGTGTATTGCCTGTCTGTATCGAGCAAGCCACCGAACCCGGCCGAGGAGTGTTCGCTGTTGCCGATGATACGCTATTGCCTCCTATGGCAGCCATGTTCGTTCCCGTGAAGTGCAGCCAAATGAGCAAGGTAGCCCCTGTGTGGCGTTAGTTGAGCCCGAACTGAACACAGCGCTGAAGAAAAATGTGTTCGTACCTCGGGCTTTGGTTCATGCGGAGGGTGGCTTTACTCACCTGTGGACAGTGAACGCAAGCTCAGAATCCGTACTTCTCCCTCAGGGCCTCACGCTCGCCAGTTATGCCGATCATTCAGATACTTCACTGGACGCTATTTCTATGGCTTGCGCTGCGACTAATGTGGAACCGGACTATACAGCCAATTTCGTCAAAATGGTTAACAAATCGTTGCCGTCTGAGCAACGACATGCATTGCAAAAATTGCTGGCTCGGCACGCTTCAGTGTTTGATTTTGCGCAGGGTAAATACCCTCCTGCGCCGCCAGAGTCTCGGACGCAACATCGAATTTACACCGGCGATGCACCACCCATCCGGCAGAAACCTTACCGCGTGTCTCCTGCTGAGCGCAGCGCTTTAAATGAGCAGACTGAGGAAATGCTCCGGAACGGTGTAATTCAGGAATCTACCAGCCCATGGGCCGCTCCTGTAATACTGGTCAGAAAGAAGGACAACACGTGGCGATTTTGCGTTGACTACCGTAGACTTAATAATGTGACGAAGAAGGACGTCTACCCACTTCCGCGAATTGACGACGCCATTGATTGTCTGCATTCTGCCTCCTACTTTTCGTCGGTCGATCTTCGATCGGGCTACTGGCAGATTCCTATGCACCCGGACGACAAGGAAAAGACAGCATTCGTCACACCAGATGGCTTGTTCGAATTTAATGTTATGCCATTCGGCCTGTGCAACGCGCCCGCAACATTCGAAAGATTCATGGACTCTGTCCTTCGGGGCCTGAAGTGGGAAGTCTGCATGTGTTATCTCGATGACGTCATAATTTTCGGCCGGACGTTCAACGAGCATAACCAGCGGCTTGACGTTGTTCTCCAGCGCATCGCGCAGGCTGGCCTGGTCCTGAACTCGAAGAAGTGCCATTTCGGAGAGCGCCAGGCGCTTGTGCTCGGCTTCCTTGTTGACAACGATGGTATCAGGCCTGACCCACAAAAGATTGCTGCGGTTCGTGACATTCAAAAACCCCGATCACTTAAGGACCTGCGGAGCTTCCTTGGACTGTGCTCCTACTTTCGTCGGTTTATCAAAGACTTCGCCAAGATCGCCTGTCCCCTCACAGCTCTCCTTCGTAAAGACACGCCCTTTGTGTGGACTCCCGAATGTGACTCGTCTTTCACGGAGTTGAAGCGTTTGTTGACATCCGGTCCTGTGTTGCGCCACTTCGACCCCTCGGCCCCCATTGAGATCCACTCAGACGCCAGCGCCATTGGTGTTGGGGCTGTGCTGGTCCAACCGCATGGAGGTGCGCATAGCGCTGTCGCCTACGCAAGTCGTACCCTCTCGAAAGCAGAGCGCAACTACACGGTGACAGAACTAGAATGCCTTGCGATGATTTTCGCCATTCAGAAGTTCAGACCCTACATTTATGGACGTCATTTTACCATCGTAACCGACCATCACTCCCTGTGCTGGCTTGTCGGACTACGCGACCCCTCGGGTCGACTTGCTCGCTGGTCTTTACGGCTTCAGGAATTCGATTTCGCTGTTGTCTACAAGAGCGGGCGCCGCCACACCGACGCTGACTGTTTGTCACGCCTGCCTCAACAAGCGCAGCTATTTGAGGAAGAACACAATGCCGATTCCTTAGCTTCCATCTCGACCACGCTCCCCGATGCACTCGTGTTTCAGGAAGAGCAACAAAAAGATAGCGGCTTGCAGCCATTTTTTGTATCCGCACAGGCGTCTCAAGCGTCGACTTCACCGTTCGTCGTCCGAGATGGCTTGCTCTGGAGACGGAATTATTCGTCCGATGGTGCTCGCTTTCTGCTTGTCGTGCTTGAGAACCTCCGGCCTGTCGTCCTGCATGCTATGCACGACGACGTCACCTCAGGACATCTTGGTTTTGCCCGCACGCTTTACCGACTCCGTCAACGTTTCTACTGGCCTCGCCTCCGAAAGACGACGAAGCAGTACGTCGCCGGATGTCAGGTGTGCCCACAGTTCCTCCTTCCGGGCCTTTGCATCCGGTGCGTCCACCAACGTCAGCTTTTGAAAAAGTAGGAATTGACTTGCTCGGCCCGTTTCCCAAGTCGGTGGCAGGGAATCGATGGATACTTGTCTGTGTCGATTACCTGACAAGATATGTGGAAACGACTGCTCTGCCATCCGCTACAGCTTCCGAAGTCGCACACTTTTTTCTGCACTTCATCATACTGCGCCATGGTGCCCCCCGGGTGGTTATAAGTGATCGCGGACGACAATTCACAGCGGATATCGTCGAAGAGCTCCTTCGTCTTTGTGGGTCACAGTACCGACACAGCACGCCATATCACCCACAAACTAATGGCCTTACTGAGCGCACAAATCGTACACTGACAAACATGTTGGCCATGTACGTATCCTCAGATCACAAAAACTGGGACGATGTGTTACCCTTTATCACATGCGCTTACAATACCGCTAAGCACGAGGTCACGGGATACGCACCTTTCTTTCTTTTATACATGCGACTGCCAAGTAGCTTCCTCGACACTATCCTGCCCTTTTCTTACCATGAAGATGTTTCTATAGCGCAGACTCTCTGTCGTGCTGAAGAGGCGCGCCGCCTTGCCCGACTACGGACTTTGACGTCCCAGGCGAAGACTAAGGCGCGATATGACCGACGACACGCACCAGCTTCGTACTTTACTGGTGACCTTGTCTGGCTCTGGACGCCGCTACGCAAACGTGGTTTGTGTCAGAAGTTTTTATCAAGCTATACCGGCCCGTTTGTAGTTGTGCGAAAATTAAGCGACCTGAATTATGAAATCGCTAAAGTGATGTCCCAAGATCGTCGGTCCCGCAAAACTCAAGTTGTTCACGTCGCCCGCCTGAAGCCTTGCCAACCCCGACAACTTCAACTCGCTCAGTGAGCTTCGTCTCGCCCCGGGGAAGTGTTACAGCGCAGTTTCTACGAAGGACATTGTCTTTGGGGTTTCTAATGGAAAGGGATTGACCAAGCCCCGTGTGGTTTTGGGTAGAAGAGGAGGTTGAGGTGGTGACTGTGCCGGCCGCTTCCCGATCTGTTGGCTTGGCCCTTCCCGGTCCACACAACTGTAAATAAACCCATTCCATCTATCAAGACCGTGTCAATATATATATATTAGGGCACGATTGTTAAGTTGTGAGTACCTTATCGGAACCACTTCAAATGTAGAACTGGTTTTAAGATAGGTTTGGGCGATGGCGCTGCACTTGTGCATGAAGGCCGGATTCGTTTTATTGCCCAGTGCGTTTGATACCGATGTGTGCGTCTCCATTTACATGGTTACATTTAATTCGAACAAAACTATTCTCACATATGAGGACACCGGCCGCAATTTCAGATTATTAGCGCTGACGCAAGGTGATGCCTCCTGTGTACACCAAAACATGACCGCCCGGCGAAAAGCAAAACATTGTGCTTTTGCGAAGACCAGTCCTGCCTTTTTTTGTATTCGGGGGAGTGTCCGCTCCTGAACTGAAAACCTGGCTTCAGGGCTTTTAGAGCACGAGCTTGTGATGCAGGTCCAAGTCTGTACACGTAGCCTCCGCTCGTCCCGGCTTTTGCAACTACCGTGGGCATGAGTGAGTGCAGCAAGCGCCCGCGCGGCAGAAACACCCCGGCTTGTCGTAGGATGCTCGAGGAAGGCCAGCTATGCCGCCAAGCACAGGGAGCTTCCCCGCACCCCACAAAACTTGCAGCACGCGCGTACAGGGTGGCGGCGCGTTGAACCGTAACGGTGTGGGTCAGTGGACCTTGGTCATATAATAATAGGCAACCACCATATTATAATCGTCGGTAAGTTTTGTTCCCGAAGTGTAATGTCCAACGCCTGGAAACTTTCCTTATTTTCGGTAGTAATAGTGTTTCTGTATTTATTTCCTACGAATGTTTCGACATTGTTCCGTTCAGGACACACTTGTGGCGATAATTTATTCTGCGGCCGACGCGTGATCCGGCGGTGCTCGTCTAATCAATCCCATTAGCGGGCCGTCATGGACCACGTGTTTTACCCTCCCGGGAACGGGAATTGGGAACAAAGAGAGGTTGAGCGAGAAGTAGAACAAAAGGTGCCGCAGACCCGATACACCTGGATTCGGTACGCCCACTTAGGAGGCCAGGGAAAGAGTAACAACAAAAGAGCGCCCAAATTGATCGGCTCTGGTTTCGCGCCGGGGATGTCTCACGCCTAGGCGATTGATCACCGCCGATCACGGAAGCATCTTCGGAGCCCTCTTTTCCAGGCTGCCTCCGCCCCCTATTCTGCTGATCAAATGCGTTTATTTTCGATACGCTTCGTACAACGCCTGCCCTACGACGGTCCCATTTGTCCCCGAGACTTGCGCAGCAAAAGGCATCTGGAGATTCATGTGCATCCTTCAACGGGTTTGGAATTTCGGGTCCATTTGCCCATGCGTCGCATGGCGTATTAGAGGGAATTATCAGAGAAAACCGAGATTTTGAAAACAGAGTAGGGATTAGTTTCTATGCAGGATAACTCTGTATGAGATTTGCTATCAAGGCCCCCCGCCACGGGCCATAGTTGACCCAAGAAGAATCTCTTGAATTAAGACATATTGCTTTCGGTAGGCAAACAGGGTAATTGCGTTGTACGAACGAACAGCCACTGCCTGAGAAGGAATGAGATAAAGATTGATCTGCGGAAGCGCATACGGGATCGAGAAATTCTCTCGGTTAGATTCACCCACTCAAGGAAGTATCCACAGTGCGGGCTCTAATGCAGACGGCCAAGGTGCACCCCAAGTTTGCAGGTTATAGCTTTATATTCTTGCCCAAAACGGCATATCACTGTATTTTTGAAGCTTCTCACTCAGTAGAATCCGCGGACTATGATAAATGAGCAATATTACGAACTTGAGCGTCATCTCAGAGACTGTAAAGCACTTTACACACCAAAAAGACATGCTGAAAGTACAAATCATTGATGGTATCACTGGCAATACGTACTGTGTTGAAAACCGTCCAATTTTTAATCGTTTGCCCGTGACGTGTTCTTTGGGACCCTCATGTAAACCATTTCAATATGTAGAAGCGCTCTAACCTTTCTTGAATGTACCCCCCATCCCATTCTTTTTAGCTGAGATATGAACAGAAAAGTTTCAAGCAAAAAAATACGGCTTTTAATTTTTGTTTCCTCGTGCTTGCGTGATCCAAGCGAGAATCGCCAGTACAAAAGCTCCAAATGGTATTTCGGTCGCGTGCGGTCAAATGAGTGCGCCAACTGCTTGGTTATTCCTCTCAAAAGAAAAGCCCAGTCCATTTCCACAAGGAGAGAGAGGCAGAGGATGGAAACGTTTTGTACACATTTAAAAGTAATTCAAAACTTTTATGGCGTTGAGAGGAGCAAAAATGTGCGTGACCGGGGAAAAAATGTCTCCGTGGAAAGCAGACTACACAGGACGTTCAACGACAAAACATTACCCGCTATGGTGACTTATTAACTACCAAATTTGATTCCGATGAAAATTTTCGCACCCGGGTTATGAGGTGTATCATAGCTGAAGGCTATGGATTAATTTCCACAACTTGTAGATCACTGGCTAGTCACAAAATTGCCTCATACGGAGTTTCATTGACCACCTCTACAAAAGAAATCACCGTCCTGGCCGGTAATCAAAGTTCCGACATCTAAGTCAGTTGGGCAACGCAATGCCTGGTGTCGACGTGCAATAAGTTCGGCGTTGCTTGTCACTTGTTCGTTGTTCAGCTCAACGTTAAGGTCGTCTAATACCCCTCCTTACCGAGTCAGGTGGATTGGCCAGTGACTATCACAGCAGCCGTCAGAGGCTGATTGCCGATTCCCAAGTCTTCATGGGCAGTGACGTCAACCCACGCATATACACTCACAACTGAAGGAGAAGCGACGCTTGGGAATTTTCACTCCATAAAAAAAAAGTTTACTGCTACCCAGAACTTTTTAAAAAGTACAATCTTAAGAATAATGTCACCCCTGAAAATCCGAAGGAAAAAAGTTGAACTTAGATATTAGTGATCACTTTTCCTCTTAAAGTTAACGTCTTTCGGGGCTGCAATGAAGCCGAGCGAGTTATCGAAGGCTAGTTATTTGAAATAGCAAAAAAGGCGCATGCTCTCTTCGCGGTCCGTTTACAGGTTCCGGGTGCTCTCAACTAATTCGTGGCTGTCCACTACGCCACGTCTCATGTCCCAGTTATAGCTCCTACAAGTGATGACATATTTGTCAATAAGCATATAATGGACGTATGCCTTAATGCCCATACAGAATCGCCTGTAAAAATATATTTCAGCGCCCTTCAGCAGTAGTTTACGTACCGTTCTACGAAACAGCCTTGACGACCACAGTTTGATGTTTCAACTGCGCTTGTCGCGGAGCTGCGAGGCGAGCCGGAGCAGAGTGCTATTGCAACGCCTAGTGGCCGTAACTTGCACCGAGAGTTCGACACACGGGAATTTTAGGGCGACAGCTGCGGTGGCTACGTTTTCAGTAATTGTCATGATTGTAACGCAGTTACATGTATAGAGAAAAACTGTTAGAAGAAGTTACAAAACGAATACAAGAAAGGGCGAAAAGGGGGACCCCAAATTAAACAGACCAAGAAAGCAAGAAAAAAAAATACAGAACTATCTTTGACGCCAGGCACGCATGACCTCTTACATAAGATTAAGAAGATACCCCATGAAGTGGTAGTGCATGCAGTATGCGTTTTTAACGCCAACTAAGCTGTGTAATCCTTGTAATATGACCACTCCGACAAGTAAAAGGAAATTGGGTAGCCCCATGAAACATAAAACCAAACCATACACACACGGCGTCTAAGGAGTCGTCTATGAGATAGAGCTATAATCTAGGAAGAAGTGCGATTATATAGGCCAGACGGCAAGAAGCCCGACTTAGCGCTTACGAAAGCACGCCTAAAACGATGGCAAAGCCTAGAGGGCCATCGCAGTCACTATTGCCCAGCGTGAGGATGCAAACCCAATTTCGAGGGATTTTCCGTCATTAACACACATGCGGACCAGCGGCTGACAAGATAAGTAGCCGAACCAGGAAAGTTAGCCGGCAAATTGCGTAAGCAAGCCATCTGCGTCGCTCCGACGGCAGGCGGTAACAGATATATAAAGGTTGTCGGTGCGTTACCGAGAAAGGGGGCTAATTACCTTTGCGGGATAAATAGGGAAGGTGTATAGGAAGGGTAATTGTGAACCGCACGGGGTTTTCTTTTTTTATATGTGATGTGTAATACAGTGACAAATTCAATAAAAACGGAACCCAGGCCCGTTTTGACAATACTTCTTGGTCCGTGTTCCTGTCAGCTGGGCATTGAATTATGGAATAACAAATTGTCCCTACACTCTGAAATGCGCGGCAAGTCGACGATTTTTAGGCAAATTTCGCGGGAAATTGGTCGCCCTACGCCGCTGGTGAGACTCTTTCCAGTTACCGTGATGTAGTTGATCCAGGACCCTCGTACTCGCGGCTGCGACAAGGAATCTCCGAGGACAGAGTTAGGGAGATTAGATGAGAGCAGCAGATGAGAGGGCTACTAGCGCGGGAGTCTTTGGAAGAGGGGGAGGTAGGGTGGGCTCATTATTGGTAGCACCCTAGCGAGCCTATAGACACATGGCTCAGCGCCCCGTGCATTCGTCATACGAAGCTGCGATGAACCACAATTACATCGGTCGTTGGGCGCACTGGGCAGCGAAGTAAATTCACACGAAGCATCGCAATGCGGGTTCAAAGCTGCGCCACTGCTTAGCAATCATTTGTATTTGTTGGTTTCACAAGTCCGTCAGAGAAAGATACGACGCTGTTCAATCAGAGTAAGAACCCGCCGTGGTGGCTCAGTGGCTAAGGCGTTGCGCTGCTGAGCACGACGTCGCGGGTTTGATTCCCGGCCGCGGCGGTCGCTTTTCTGATGGAAGCGAAAAGCAAAAACGCCCGTGTGTACGAGATTTCGGCGCACGTTAAAGATCACCAGGTGGTCAAAATTAATCCGGAGCCCTCCACTACGGCGCGCCTCATCGCCTGCGTTGCGTCGGCGCGTTAAACCCCGAAATTAATCAATCAATCAGAATAAGAAAACATCGTCTGTATCGCATCCCTCATTGTCACTTAGTAACTATGATCACTACGGCTTTGTTCTCTCTTCGATATACTGCTGATTGTCGTGCTTGCAGCTGCAGACGCATTCTTCGATAATACTAAAGCGATTCACGTACTCCGCGGGATGCTCGAGCCGAATTGGCCGCACTGCATCGCAAACCAAAAGTCGCCAACATGACCCGGGCAAACCACCTCTGTTTCTGTCCCAACACATCCACATTGAAACCACAAACTACGACAAAAGGGATAGTAGCATCATCGCAACTAATCCATGGTTCGAGGACAGTATGATAACCTCTGCGCGCTTCACACACACTTGAACGTTCGAGATGGTTTGCTTCCACTTCGCACACTCGAAGGGTTTGGTCCTCTTTTTGTTCGACGCGATTTGCTTCAAGACGTGCTTCCACCTTACGGTTTCGAATGGCTTCGATCTTCTCCTACGCGTTGGCCGTTGCGCGATCCTGCCACCATGCATTGAGAGAGTCGGCGACGATGGTGGATTTCGCATCGGCGGCTCGCTTGGGTGCGTTGTTTCGTTTTCGTACTTCATCTGCGATGTACTGATTAATTGTGAGGTTTAACGTACCGACGCTACACAGGTGATGAGGCGCGCCAGTGGAGGGCTCCGGAATTATTTTGACCACCTGAGGATCTTTAAAGGGCTCCGAAATCTCGATCACACGGGCGTTTTCGCTTTTCGCCTCCACCGGAAAAGCGACCGCAGCGGCTGGGACTCGAACCCGCGTCCTTGGGCTCAGCTACACAACACCTTAGCCATGCGGGGTAGTCGAGTAGACCGCCGCTGCCCACTGCTGCCGAGTTGAACCGCGGGCTATGGAAACGCCTCGCGCTATGGTAGCAGGAGGAGGAGGAGGAGGAGGAGGAGGAGGAACAACTTTATTGCTGGCAAAAAATAGGTCTTCGTCTTCCCAAGAGAAAGGAGCTCTCCTTCCAGAGCCCCTGTAGCTTTGGCTGTCGCCCGGGCCCTTTCCACCAGTCTGCGCTGACCATCCAGGTCCCAGCTGGACAGCAAGGCTTCCCACTGTTTAATCGTTGGATTTTCATTCACGGGCACTGTCTTAGTTTCGGGACAGGCCCATGTGACGTGGTAAAGAGTAGCTTTTCTCGCCCACATAGCGGGCATCAACTCGCGCTTCAAAGACGCGTGGAGCTGCGAGAGTTCTTGTTGAGGACACCAAAATTCAACGGTACCATAGCGATATATAATTCCGCTATAAAACAGCAAACGCACGCGGGAATAGAGCCAGCGACGTTGTGCACAGTACTTCAATGGCTTAGCCTATAAGCGAGCGCGATGGGCGTGAGAAAGATAGGTGGAATTCTTTCCGCCATGCTCGATGGAATATAATTGACGTGCGATGCGGCACCCTTCCCCATGAGCTATTGAAAATTCCTATCTGTGTGACCGTACGCTAATGGCCTCGCTGTATTATCAGAGAACATGCATGCTGGACGTCACGACACCCGCTGTCCATGTACCGCCGGCCGTTCTTGAGTCCCTGTGTAGAGGAAGAGGAACACTGCCTCTTCCTCGTTTTTTCGTTGTCATGCCATTTTGTGTTTGGGTAAACTTCTGATGAACCCCATCCACCCGATAAATGAAAGTTTGATGACGCCACGACCGCCAGACGGGTGCTCGGAGACAGGCTCACCCGCAATCTTTATCTGCAGGAAAAGAAATCATTGTGCTCCCAAAAAGCGAAGTTTTTCAGATAAAGGAATACTCATGAGGGCCTCTAAAGCCTGTACTGCAGGGTTAGTAAGGCAAATGGACGGGCCCTCTAATACAGAAATTGGCTGCAGCTATCGAAATTTAGCAAAGGGAGGCCGAAGATTCTCATGCAAAACTAACGTCATAGACACCAGCAACTTTTGAAACTACTACAATATGTTGGTAGAATACATATATTGACAAGCATGGTTTCGAGGCTTATATATTCAAACTGAGAACAAAAGGTTACATTTCTGAAGCGATCTGGTAACAAGTAGCTCGTGTTCCTTTTTTATTTTATCCCCTTTTTCCCCAAGGGTTGGGCCGTATCCAGCCAGGCGCGTAACCAAGCGGCAAGCACTGCAAACTCCGGAGAGCTTAAACATTATCGAGCGTTCGGGTTTTTTTAGCCTCCTGCGCTCCGTTGTTATCTATTCCCTCTTCTGTATTAATGTTTTATTCCGGAAGAGCCATATCGGCGTAAGGCTTCGCCTGCCGTGGCTCCAGAGCGCACTTTTCAAAAACCCTGAAGCGGCCACCGGGCGGAGACGGGGGATGGCGGCGTAATGACCCGCGGCTTGAAAATGATAACGCAGATCGCGGTTGTTTCTCGCTGTACCTGCTTCGTGCTGAGGTAATGACGGCTCCTGTGGCTTGGCGGCGTTTGGTGTTCGCAGTAATGACTTTCACGACGTTCATCTAGTCAATATTGCACGGACTTGTGGTGAAGGATACGCAAAAAAAGAAAGCACCTCCTTCGGTTACAGAGCCCCTGTGGGTCACCGTTTCAAACGGGGGCAAAACATGTCTGGCTGACAAAATTTCATGTTTACGTTGTAATCTGTGAAAAATGTGCATGTATGAGCGTGCCTAATAACCTTGTAATCCAAAAGTGCGTGTTCAGGGCCTGTTTGCTACAGCGCTCTCATTCATTCATTCGAGCGGGAAAACACCGGTACTTTGCCTTCGTCAGCGATCTAACATTGAAAGATGGGGGATTGCCGTTTATTTGAACAAGCGGAGGTGGTTAAGCCGTCTCTCTGTGGCATGAGTTGGCCTCGGCCCAGGTACCTTTGAGCCTAAGGTGCAGTTCTGCCGTGGGTGATCTTATCACAAAAAAAACAAAAACAGAAAGAATCTGCTTTAATATCTTACAAACCATTTCTCCCAATATTTACACCAATGAAAGATTGCTAAATAACGTAGGCTGAAGCACCACCCCTCTACAAAACTTTCGGTTCTTAAATTCGTGTATACGAAAAAATCAGGCAGCTTAATTTTACGAAGCAGTTAATTCGGATATGCACCCTGAAACGCAACTAAACGAGAAGAATGGTAGGCGAACTGTTGATTTTGGACATTTTTTAACGAACTTTTCTTCGCTTCACAAAAAGGAACGACATTCGTTAGCAATTCCGCTTCCGTCCATCTGAGACCGAAAAGAGAGAAAAAACGAAGGAAAGTCTGTTTGCTTAGGTGTCTGCTCAACGTTGAGTACATGTGCGTGGAAGTCAGGGCCATACGCAAACACGTTGAGACCAAAGTAACCACTTAGGTCTGCTTGATGCTAGATCCTTGGGGGAATGTCGTGGAGCGCTGGGCGGTGAAAGGCGTAAACAAACATGGCGCTGCTTGCGACGGTTTCTTTGTGCTATTATGGTGTCTCTGGCGCTGTGTGTCTTTGGGCTGTTGTTGTGGCTGGCTTCTGTAAAACGGTTACCACTCAAGCGCTCCGAAAAGAGCCAACTTTCTTTTTCAGAAGTGTCAATAAGCGAAGTAAAGCTGTGTTCTGGTTTGTTTTCAGTCGGTTCTGACACATCCTCGGTGTCGCGTGAAGCGTAGTTTTGTTGTGGCTGCCCCTATGGTCTCAGCAGACACCCTGTCTACGCCGACAGATTAGATACAGCGCTCTTTTCTAGTGTTTTGTCATGCGCTTCTCTTGGTCTGTCTTTCCTACTTTTCGCTTCTACTGTGGAAGCATTACTCGGACTTCCGACAGCACAGCCGTTTGTTGATTCAGAAACCACGTCACAGCTTCACTTCAAAAGGGGAAAAATATAGAGCATCAGATTTCAACACGAGAGAGGAAAAGAGAGGGAGAGAGAGAGAGAGAGAGAGAGAGAGAGAGAGAGAGAGAGAGAGAGAGAGAGAGGAATAGAAAGGGTTAGATAGATAGATAGATAGATAGATAGATAGATAGATAGATAGATAGATAGATAGATAGATAGATAGATAGATAGATAGATAGATAGATAGATAGATAGATAGATAGATAGATAGATAGATAGATGGATGGATGGATAGATAGATAGATAGATAGATGGATGGATGGATGGATGGATGGATGGATGGATGGATGGATGGATGGATGGATGGATAGATAGATAGATAGATAGATAGATAGATAGATAGATAGATAGATAGATAGATAGATAGATAGATAGATAGATAGATAGATAGATAGATAGATAGATAGATAGATAGATAGAAAGTGAGAGAAAGAAGGAAAGAGAGAGCCTTATTGTCTAAAAAATAGCCGTACGTGGTCGTATTCGTACTTCTCATTTCAGGACACCGATTGAGCTATAGCTGCTTTCTCAAAGCGTTCCACCTCGCGAAGCTAAATTTTGCTGTTTTAGCTGGCAATTTCCCGCTCCCACTGCCTGTTTCAAGGATTGGAGGTTGGCTGAAGTACTGAGATTTGGCTGCAGTACTGAGCCCGCACCTTGTGGTAGTGACAGCATACCTGATTGCAGTGTGGTCACGTGTGGCTAAAGAATGTGGGATTGATGGCGCGAAGTTGAGATACTTCGGGTACGCCTTCGTTTGCAAGAGCCTGAGTTTATGCTCCTCGTCCTTGGTGAGTGACGGGAGGACAGGAGAATATGGCTGAAAATTTTGTCCGAAAAATGCATTTCGTGTGCAGCTAGGAATACACGAACAAGATTATCGACAGAAAACAGGCCTCTTATTCGGTCGTCAAATGTCAATAATGCCGGCGATAATGGCCTCATACGGCCTTTGTTGTCTTATTGTTGTGTAGATCATGCAAGATTTTTGTACTTTATAGAAGCACACTTATTTAAACTAGCTGCAGTGATATCCATTTATTTTTCTTAGTTTTACATGGGCGCGTGACTTATTTTCAAATAATATATTTTTCGAACACAGGCAGGTTTTTTAGAGTGGATTTCCTCACTTTCGTGAGATGTTGATAAGTCGTCTTTGCTAAGAATGCTAGAAGACATGCGAAACTCAACGTCGATTTTTTTTTTTTTTTGCGTCGCTGTTGGGCATCGCTTGTTTGGCGTCCCATATGTGAAGCCGTTTTCCTGCTCCTGGGCGACCGAACGCTGTTGAAAGAAGTGGTTCTGCCTTAACAAAGGCAACGAACGCGAAGTATAATATACAAGCAACACCTTTACAAACGTCAAGCAGATGCGTTACGGGTCCGTGCACGTCAACGTTGCTTGGTGCAAAGTAAACCTTGGTTTCAGACATAAGATAAGTACTTAACCCAGAATACCAACGGGTTTTAATTTAAAAATGCGGGAATTAGTTTATATGGTTATATTCAAACAATAGGTAAAACAAGGGTTACAAATGGCGTTGAGATAAGGCGTATTTGCGGCCACGAGTGTCATACCGTTAACACGTGCCTTCTTCAGTCGTAGGAAAGCGAGGCTTGCCTCGTGCAACCAGCCCCAAGCCTCCTGGCCGTTACGTATCAACCAAGCTGTCAACGATCCACTATCTGCCCAGGACAGCGTGACGAAAAGAAGACACGACCTCCTGTGACATCACAAGCAGCAGCGCCACCGGTACCATACTTAAACGCTGGGAAGCTGATCACCTCCGGGATTTGTGGCCACGAGGGGCATACCGTTAACACGTGCTTTCTTCTGTCGTAGGGTAGGAAACTTTTGTTCACACTCACCGTAATTGCAGCTACCACATTTTTATTTTAGTTGTGTTGTTACAATTGGGCCATGAGTGTCGATGTGTGTACGTACCGTGCACGCATCGGTACCTTCTTTCCCGGCTGAGCACTCTGGTGCGGTCGTGTTGATCGCTTCTTTGCAGCGTTTGGCCTAACCCGGGTACTTTGCCCAAAACCTTCTTCACTACTACTGTATATGTGCCTTGCGCTCCTGCTGTTATCAGCTGGAGATGTTGAAGCAAATCCAGGGCCCAAAATCGATTATGTGCTCGCACTTGTCAAGCAGTGTCATGAAGAAACTAAAATGGCTGTCGCAGAAACCAAACAGCATGTCAGAAGCATCGACACTCGTGTTAGCGCTATCGAACAAAGTTTAAAGAATGTGTCTGATTGTCAGGTCAACATCGATGCCGCCGCTGATTATGTTAAAGATGTGAAAGGCCAATGAAAAGCTCGTAGATCTTGTTGATGGCATGAATAACCGCATGCGCAGAAACAATCTTATCATTAGGGGCCTGATGAAGTCGAACATGAGGACTAAGTGGAATTGGAACGTATTGTAAGGAAATGTTTTTCTAAGCATCTCCAGCATAAAGTTGGCGACATTGAACGGGCTCATCGCGTAGGTTGTAGTCGACCCAACTTTCATAGGCCACTAATTGTAAAATTTCGGAACTTTAAATCAAAAACAGAGGCTCTGAGTCTCGGACCTAAACTATAGAACCTCGAATCACCCAAAGGTTGGCTCGAGGAACATTCTTCCCCGACGGGTGAATTCGCTAGAATGAAAGTGCGTGAATCTGGAAATGCAAATACAACTTACGGAGAGAAATACTATGTGCGCTTTAACAAGCTTCACACGGAACACGGCATTTACCGCTATGATTCATCCACAAACCAAGTCGTTCAAGTTTCTGTAAAAAATCAGCCCTCCTCAAAGTGACACACTGCTAGCCACTCACGCAGCTTCCAAACAACAGCCCCAGTTTCCTTACTCCTAGTAAACTTCCGCAGTATATTTCCAAAGCTTGATGCCCTTAAAGCTATTATGCACACGTGTTCAGCCCATATCATTATCGGCACAGAAACATGGCTTTCCTACGAAATATCAAATAAACACCTCACCCTTCCTTCAAACTATGATAGTTTCCGCGAGGACACGTGCGGATATCCCGGGGGTGGCGTAATGATAGCAGTTAAAAAAGAGCATCACCCATCACAAATAGACGTCGATTCACCATCAGAAATCATCTGCGTCAGTGTTCAAATTGGCCATACACCCTGTGTCTTAGGCGCCTGTTACCGTTCTCCCGATGCTCCCGCAGATTTCGTCAACAGTTTAAACGACACAACAGGCACCATCTTGTACGAATTTCCAAGTGGCTTGTTAGTCATAGGTGGTGATTTTAACTACCCGAGTATCGACTGGCCAACAAACTCCGTCACTGCGCGAAATAATCGCCTCGAATTCCTTAGCTTTATTCAACGTATTGATTACCACCAAGTTACGCAAACAGTGCGCGAAGCAGCGCGGGGCGATCACTTGTTTGACCTCAGTGTAACAAATCAACCCGAAATTACAAACACACACGTTATGGACGAAACATTGCTCGCTATCAGTGGCACGCGCTATCAAAAGTAAAACAGAAAAAGAAATCTTCAATTACACCCGCGCGGACTTACAAAAGATGAACCATATGCTGGAAATTCTAACTGTTAACCTTGAAACTGGGTTGCAGGATCGTACAATAAATGAAAACTGGTATATATTTCGCGACAAGCTAAAATAAATACAAGCACCTTGTGTTCTAAAAACGGTAGTAAGCTCTAGGACGAACGACCCATGGTTTACTCGTGATGTCAAACGGCTTTAAACAGGAAAAAAAGGGCCTACAGAAAGTCAGCTTGAACCAACGATCCTGATGACTGGCAGAATTACAAACAGATTTCTGCTTTAACTGAACAAACAATGCGCGAGACAAAACATAAGTATGTTAATGTTCCGCTCCCAAGTATTATGAAAACGGACCCAAGAAAATTCTGGATTATAAACCCGAAGAACAAAAACACGGTACCCGTCCTAACCAATGCAACCGGGGATAAGTTAGCTTTGCAAAAATGTGCCGAAGAATTTAACAAAGCCTTTGCCCAAGTTTTCACTACAGAGGTGCCTTTAAATGACTTTTTGGAGCCATCGCAACCAAACATAGCTTCTAGTTTTACGCCCACGTTATTTACAGCCCATGGCGTGGAATGCGCTGTCGACCACTTAGCTTCCAAGATTAGCCCCGGGCCTGACAGTATAACAGCGAAGCTCTTGAAAATAACTTCTCCTTCCTCAGCTTACCTGCTTGCCTTGTTATTTCAGCCATCCCTAGATTTAGTTTGGTTGCCGGACGATTGGAAATTTGCCCATACCCTACCATTATTCAAATCTGGCGACCGATCTGATCCCCTTAACTATAGGCCTATTTCACTTACTTCAATCAACTGCAAGTTGCTAGAACATATTCTTTTCACGCATGTTGTAACCCACCCTAACCAGAATAACTTCTTCATTAGCCATGAACATGGATTTAGGAAACATTTTTTATGTCAGTCGCAACTTTTTGAGCTGGTCACTGATCTCCACGTTTCGCAGCACAGGTTGCTTTGTACCGATGCCATTTTTGTCGATTTGTCTAAGGCTTTCGACCCGGGTTCCACATCAGCGTCTAATGCTTAAAATTTGTAACCTTAATCTGGATGACAAAACAACCCACTAGATTCGCAGTTTTTCAAAAAACCGTTGGCAATCTGTAAGATTAAACGACCACGTTTCTAACCCTGTGAATGTCTCATCAGGTGCCCCCCCCCCCCCCCCCCCAAGGGTCCGTACTTGGCCCTTTACTATTTATAATTTATATAAACGACCTCGCATGTAACATTTCCTTGTCAAGTCGTCTCTTTGCGGACGACTGTGTAATTTTTAGAGAAATAGTAACTTCCGATGACGTTTCTACAGTCCAGCATGATTTATTTATTCTAACTGAATGGTGCGAGAAATGGCTGATGAAAATAAACATAGAAAAAAACTAAACATGTGCGATTTTCTTCCATGACAAGATCAGACACTTATAATTACTTAATATATAATGCCAAAATGGAATCAGTTTCATCGTTCAAATATCTTGGAGTTACATTCACCTCCGATTTAAACTGGGCCCCCCATATAGAAAAAATCACCCCAAAGGCGTGTAAAAAACTCGGCCTCTTATTTAGCTAATTCAGAGACACGGCTTCACGCGTATAATACTCTTATCCGCTCTTCACTAGAATACGCGCAAATCATCTGGCATACACATCAAATGTGTCTGACTAGCATGCTTGAATCCGTACAGAACAAGGCCGTGCGCTTTATTCTGTCATCGTACTCAAGATAACAGAGTGTATCTGCCTTGAAGGACGAACTCAATCTCCCCCCTCTCACCCAACGCAGACAGTTTTCAAGATTAACTTTTTTTCACACCCTGTACCAGCAGCCAACACCATTCGCTCGCAAATTTATCCTCCCGGCACCGTAAACGTCCGCACACACCACCCACGCTCACAAAGCTAGCCCAATGTTTGCCCGAACAAACAAATATCAGAACTCACCCCTTGTACTGGCAGACAATGAATGGAATTCTTTACCTAGCAGCCCAGTGGACCAAACAGACCCCTGTTCTTTCAAACCGCACTCGCCGCTTTTTTAGCGATTCAAAATACCCTGTAACTTGTCTTCATTATGCTAATCTTTTCGAGGCTGTAAATGCGTGTTCCTGCTTTTAAAATACCAGATTTTCTGTCACTTCTACACTTTTTGTTTTTTGGATATAATGTTTAACGCTGTGATTTGCAATTGTATACTTTTTGTGCTTTTATGATATTCTAATGTCACTTTTGTTGTGTTGACTCTTTTCTTTTTACAATATTGTATGTTGTGTCGGCTTTCAACTCATCCCCCCCCCCTATTATAATGCCCACTTGGGCCCTTAGGGTACCTAAATAAATAAATAAATAAATAAATAAAATGTAATAAAAGGGGAACAATCAAAATGCGGGGTCTCGCGTTGTCGGCCGAAGAGGCGGCAATACCTACATTCATGCAGTTTAAGCTCCACAGATCTGGTCACCTCCTTCCGGCCGGCATTTAACTGAGCACAATAAAAAAAACTTAAAAACAATGAAACAGCAGTGAGCTGCCGGCACTGCTCGGATGAGCGGAGCTGCTGACGTTACTTAAACTACGTGGCCCACATTGCTTCGGCTACTGAGTCTGGCACACCATTCGGTGGTTTGGTTAACTTCGTTCGTTGCTCCATTTGACTTATTCTTCTCGCGCATGCGCCCTCCCACGCTTTGTCCAAGGACGCCACGTGGAACGACGGAGCTCGTGCAACTGAACACGTAGTGTTCATATCAGCAAGAATTTCTCATGGTAAGTCCCCTTGAGGGAAAACCACGCTTGCGTGTTTTGCGGCTTTCTGCAAAGGAGACGCACAACCGGCCATCCATGTGAGCGAACGTGATGTTCCACCAAGTTCACAACAGCGCCCCCACCCCCCCTCAAAATAGCAGTGGCTAAGCTCGGATATGGCAGGAAATACGTAGCGTTAGCTCAGGTTCAGCTGGTTATTCTAAGCTTTCCTGGTTGTCTAGGATTAGCTTGATTATTATGCTTACAGCTGCTTCAATAACACACTCACGGTATACGCATTATGTGACACATGCATATTTATCAAGCGGCTCCGGCGCAGCGTCACCAATCGCCCCAGAACTAAGCTGGTTCCACAGGCGCACGCCGGTTTTGCTGCGACGCACGAGCCATCGGTTGCACACCCGGCTACCCCTCGGATGATCATCAAGTGGACCGGGCCACCACGTGCGGAACGGAGTTCGGCGAAGACGCTGGGCGCGTGGGGTGTGTGAGAGACGCCTGGCAGCGAGCAACGCTCTGTGCGCCGTGAGACGTCACTGATCCTGGCGAATGCGCAGCACGGCTCTCCAGGAGCCACGCGAAACTGCTCAACCTCGGCCAGCGTAGCCCACGCTACAAAAAAAAAAAAAAAAAAAAAAAAAAAAAAAAACTTCTGCACGAACTGTGTGCTGTACGTCCTTTGCTTTCCTCTTAGCTGGAGAACTCATCCCATCCACGTGACCTTTCATCTAAAGGCTCAAAGGACAACTTACAACATGCCTTACGCAATTAATTTTGCTCTTCGCATATCTTTTTTTACAAGGAGCTGCACAGAGCTTCATATAATGACCATCGGCAAACCTCAAGCGACTACTGCTTTGATCCTTCAGCCACTGAAACGCAGGGCCAAATTTTTTTGCTTTACGGGATCTACCGTTGTCCCCGAAGCTCCCAATTTTCAGTACCGTAAAATCTGAAACAAACAAACTGGACGTGATGCAAGCAGCGTGGACGTGATGCAAGCGCTGCTTTCTTTCTTCTTCCGTCATCCTGTTTTTACCGCCGCTGTCTAGCGGGCAACAGCAAGCGACGCACCATTTATAAGCTCTCCCGTCGAATCTGTTGGCCGTGCGGCGCAACGTGCTTCGAAATTCCGGGAGTTCGTGCGGGCTCGAAGAGAGTGTGGAGCTTGCTCTGGTAGCGGGGGACGAAGTGCACTCAATTTTGTACAGCGGTCGTGTGCTTGCACAAGTTAATCCAGCGACACGAAGGAACGCGCGGTTGCCGACAGAGGCGAAGCTAAGGGGAGTGAACAGTGATGAAGTATAAGCGAGAGAAAAAGAACACAGATCTCAACACAAAGGAAGCCAGCAGCATTGTTTAAACAAACAGAGACAAAAGGGCGATTTACTTGAGGCACCTTGCCTAAACTCGTTTCCAGGGGACGTCCGGGCTGTGAGTAATGTGCTCGAAAACAACACCAAAACAAACTTTCCACTTTAACTACTAACGACAGCAACGAATGGATTCGAAACTGAAGAATAATGGGATAGCGGTGAAGAAGAAAAGGGAGCGCTTAACACCGGGCTCTCTGGAGCGTGGTTAAATTCGGCCGTTCCTTGAGCCGCCGAGACCACCTGGATCGTGTGGCAGGAGAGTATCTGGTTGAAATTTGCGCACTCCTTCCTGGGAAGCTTCCTGTCATTGTTGCGCGATAAGGTCACCCTTATCTTTCGGCCTTTTTAATATTACCCGTTAATGAGGAGCATGGTTCCCATCCTAACGGTTCAAGTAGAAAACACGGCGAAAAGCACGACACCTCCATGCCCCCCATGTAACAGCATCACACAGTCACCAAATGGCGCTTTTTCATCATCTTCGTCGTCGTCGGCATCATCATCATCATCATCATCATCAGCAGCAGCAGCAGCAGCAGCAGCAGCAGCAGCAGCAGCAGCCCATTTTGTCGAAGGCAGGACGTACGCCACTGCAAAAGATTTCCAGCTGCTTCTATCGGTAGCTTGCCGAATTCATTCTTTGAACCCCGAGTTTTTGTAGCCCTTTGTCTGCCCTGTTTTGTTCACGGTCCATTAGCAGCCACACCGTTCAGCGGACGGTCCACCCACCTGCTGTCTCTTATGAGCATGACGCGTCCTGCCAAGTCCGCTTATTTCGTTTAATTTGAACCAAAACGTATTCGGCGCAAGTTGGTTCTCGGGCATTTATTCGTTTGAAAAACATTTACCCAAACTTCTTTTCAGACTAACACCTGATTAAAGAATAAAGTAGTAACACACTGATTGCCGTGCCAGAAATGACCAAATTGTATGATGTCTATGATGAGCGGAAAACTATGAAACAGTCAGAAAGCTCTGGACAAGGCGGTTGCGAGGAGGAGAAGGTCCAGTTATTCCGTCAATGAAAAAAAAAAAAAAAAGAAGACTCTCTCTACGTCGATGGTTAAAACACAAAGCTTTCTTGCGTGCGAAATTCAAATGGTGGTGTGCCAAAGTCAAAGCCGCTGCAATCAAAGTCCAAGCGCCAACGATCAAAGCGCAAAAATGCGTGAGACTCCAAGTCAAAATTCTGACAACAGCAAAAGAATTCCTCACGAAAAAGCTGAGCGTCCCTCCTCCTCACCCGTCATCGTCGTGCACAATGCAAACTGCCAAACTCCAAAGCCAAAGTTCACTCAACTCAGCCATAGTCCAAAGGCAACGCTCACGCAATGAACCCAAAGGGAATGCTGAACGACCTGAATGCGATGATGGCGCAATCAGATAGACGTCGGCTTCATAACACAAGGGACCCAGGTTCGATTCCGACCACTGGAAGCGTTTTTCCCTGTGTCATCATCCTCTAACTCCTCATCCTCATCTTCATCATGTGTCCTCCAGTTGTGCAAAGTTGGCTTTCCTGCAGTGAGTTTTGGTTAGACACCGCCATCAGTGCCACCAAAAAAACTTCGCTATAAAAATGTAGAGCCCTACCACTACTGCGAAGATAACTATATTGAGGTACGTTGAGCAAGTTCATCATCATCATCATCATCACCACCCTATCTACGCCCACTGCAGGGCAAAGGCCTCTCCCATTAATCTCCAATTACCTCGGTCCTGTGCCAACTGTGACCAATTTATGCCCGCAAACTTCCTGATCTCATCTGCCCATCTAACTTTCTGCCGCCCCCTGCAACGCTTGCCTTCTCTAGGGATCCACTCTGTTACCCCTAATGAACAGCGGTTCTCTTGCCTTCGCATTACATGCCCTGACCACGTCCATTTCTTCTTCTTAATTTCTACTAATATGTCTTTAACACCAGTTTGCTCCCTGACCCACTCCGCTCTCTTCTTGTCCCTTAATGTTACACCTATCATTTTCCGCTCCATTGCCCGCTGAGTCGTTCTCAATTTAAAGGGACACTGAAGTGATATGTAAACATTGCGGGATTACTAGCGCAAATTGTTGTCCCGAGTCCCCAGGCCATGTTTCGACCACTCTAGGCGCATTTACGCGATTTTATTTAGTAGAAAAACTAATTCGAAAACGCTGTCCTCCTCTCTTTACGCTCGCCCATTTTCTGTGGCGTTTTCGTGTGACGTCAGGAGGGGATGAGCTGGCAATTCGCTGCGCCACGGCTGCGCTACTGCACGGCTCCCCGGCCGACAGAGTCAGTCGGCCCAGCGTTTCGTCCGCCGGCCGCCGGCGGGTCGTCGCAATCAAGGAGGTTAAAAAAAAATTGCTTGGTCGCAATTCGTTCGCTTAGTTGAAACGAAGCCAGGACACGTTTGTGAATGGAAGAATGTGCCTTTCTTTACTTGGTTTGTTTGTACACTGTATCTAGCTCCAAGTCAAGGTCGCTTCACACAAGCGCTGCACATGCGACGCTTCGCTGACTGGTACGCCAGTAGGAAAATATAAGGCCTCTTGAAGGCGGGAGAAGAGTCAGCGAAGTCAATATAGGTACTAAGCAAATAAAATCAACTGATATTTTTACCGTACAGCGTAAAACTAGGGCGCGGGAAGCACTTTTTTGCGCTGGGCGAACAAGCACAGCGGTCAGCAGCACGACTACGCATCTGCGGACGCTTTTCCGTCTACGAAATGCAATTGCTAGACGTGAGCTACTGTGGAAACTCGGGCGACGCTTACTGCACGATCGCAGTACAACAAATAGTCACCTAAGTGGCTTGAAATGCCAAAACTAAATAAAAGTGTAAGCCGGTTGTACAATATATACCCTATATTAGCAAGGCATTCCCGTCCCGCTCCGTGGCCTAGCAGTCTGGGGTGCTAGGAATTCACTCCAAATGTTTTGCGAGTCACGAGTTCGAATCCCCGCGGGTACATGCTTTTTTTTTGTAAGTTAACTTTTTTGTTTTCCACCGATGTTTTCTATATTGAGTTCACCTTTTTTGGGGCCGCAACGTTCATGGCTACACGAACTAGTTCACAAAACGCGCGCAGGCTGGCACTGGCGCGCTAGCGAGTTCTCGTTGGCGTGCTGTTGCCATAAGCACCGACTGCTTGCAGGCAGTGGGCACAGGATACAATGAACAGACCCTTGGCCTGGTGCGAACACGCTTTTTACGATACAGGCATGAGGGAGGCAAGCTCCAAATATGGGGGAAAAGCGCATGACATTTGGGCGTCTGCGGGTACGCGGAGGGCGTTCATGCACTGCGTAGGTCTCGGCTAGTGAATGCTACGACTACAAGCCGTCCTGGGAGGCTTATCTTGTGCATTTTACAGCCGACAACATGGCAGAAGCGCGGTACGATGATTACTGAGATATTGAGAATGCCCATCCAACAAAGCCATTGATTATGTTTTACAGAACCGAAACCGAAACCGAAACTTGTGTGATTGCTAACCTTGGGCATCGTCCAATCACGGCGCCCCTCCTCTCAACGTCACAGCCTTAGTTGGTGCGGCCGCCGCAAACAGCGCATGGTAGTTTTTCTTCTTTCGCGCTTTGTAAAATAATTACCGATTTGTCAACCGGATAAACGATGAAAAGCGTGCTAATTTGAGCCAGTCTACGCAGTGCAAGCAAAAACGGGAGCTTGACAAATTCACTTCAGTGTCCCTTTAAGTTGAACCCTCTTAGTGAGCCTCCAAGTTTCTGCCCCGTAGGTGATTACCGGTAAGATGCAGCTGTCATACAATTTCTTCTTCAGGGACAATGGTAGGCTGCTATTCATTATCTGAGAAGGTCTGCGGTATGCACTCCACCCCATTCCGATCCTTCTAATTATCTCTGCCTCATGGTTGGGATCCGGGGTCACAACTTGGCCTAAGTAGATATATTCGCTTACCACTTCCACTGCCTCGCCACCTATCTCAAACTGCTGTGCTGTCCCGAGGTTATTGATCATTACTTTAGTTTTCTGCATATTAATTTTCAGGCCCACGGTATATCTGTTCGTCGAGTGCCGAAAGCATGCTTTGCAATTCGTCCCCCGAGTTACTTAGCAAGGCAACGTCATCAGCAAATCTGAGGTTACTGAGATATTCTCCATTAACCCTTACTCCCACCTGTTCCCAATCCAACGTTCTGAATACTTCTTGTAGGCATGCTGTGAATAACATTGGAGAGATTGTGTCGCCTTGTCTGACACCCTTCCTTATAGGTATTTTGCTGCTCTCCCTATGGAGGATGATGGTAGCTGTACACCAATTGTAGCTATGCTCTAGTATCTTACATAATGCTCATCTACTCCCTGGTTCCGTAATGCCTGAACGACTGCTAGGGTTTCGACCGAGTCAAATGCTTTCTCATAATATATGAAGGCTATATATAGGGGTTCAGTATACTCAGCGCGCTTCTCTATCACCTGATTGATCGTGTGAATATGGTCCATTGTTGAATAACCTTTACGGAACCCTGCTTGTTCTTTAGGTTGACTGAAATCTAAGGTTGCAGAGATTCGGTTAGCGATTACCTTGGTAAATACCTTGTAGACGACTGACAGTAAGCTGATCGGCCTGTAATTTTTCAAGTCCTTCATGTCGCCTTACTTGTGGATTAGGATGATGTTCGCGTTCTTCCAAGATTCCGGTACCATTGCGGTCATAAGGCATTGCGTATACAGGTTTGCCAGTTTTTCAAGTACAATTTCTCCGCCATCCTTCAAGAGGTCTGCTGTTATCTGATCCTCACCAGGTGCTTTGCCCCCTTTCATTTCTTTCAAAGCCTTCCTTACTTCTTCGGTCGTTACTGGTGGGATGTCTATCTCCTCTGAACTACTGTCTCGTTCGGCATTATCCTGTATGTCCCGGCTACTGTACAGATCCCTATAGAACTCCTCGGCCACTGTGACTATTTTATCCCTATTTGTGATGACATTGCCTTGCTTATCCTTAAGTGCATGCATCTGATGTTTCCCCACGCCAAGACGTCTCTTCACTGCTTTCAGGCTACCTCCGTTCTTTACAGCCTGTTCGATCCTCTCCATATTATACTTCCGTATGTCAGCTGTCTTACGCTTATTGATTAACTTCGAGAGCTCGGCTAGTTCTATTCTGTCAGCTTCGGTAGAGATTCTCATGGTTTGCCGTTTCCTGATTAGATGATTAGATCTTTCGTCTCCTGTGTAAGTTTACCAGTATCCTGTCTAGCCATAGTGCCCCCGACTTCTACTGCACACTCCGTGATAATGCGTGTAAGGTTGTGATAATGCGTGTAAGGTTGTGAACTTATATATTGATTAAATAAAGACACGTACGCATGACGTCCCTGGAAACATTTCTAAATTAATTCTTGTATAGTTCGTTTTGCAGTAGTTTCCTGTAACCTTACTCCATCCGTAGACGGCCCTGTACTGACTGCAGACGGGAATTATAAAACGTTCACTTGTTAATTATGATAAGTAAAGGTAAAGGCTTAATGATAAAGTCGTTTTAGTAGCCAATTTGAGCACATTTTTTTATATATAGCGAGAGAGCTACAGAAACCGTACACTAGCAGATCTGCAGCGAGTCCGTGCGATTCTTTGTCGACGAGACCCGATAGACACGCGCAATTTGGGTCAGAACTTAGCGAAGGGCACCTTCGCTGTAAAAACGTACTGACACTGCGCTCGGTGGGATGAAGAAGGGGAACAGCCCATAGCGCTGACGACGACAAATTATGCTCCGAGAAATCTGACAAAAATGATACGGAGAATGACGCTACGGCTGCAAAAAATAAAATCTCGACAGAATTACGACAGCGCCTTGCGGTAAGTCAGGTATGGCCGCAGCTGTCTCGCCACCTTTCGCAACCTATTTAAACCTCCTCCATACTTAGGGGAGACAAGTCAACGTCCGATGCTCAGCGAAAAGGAGTGTTCTTGTGTGCTCGTGTCAGCGTTAATACCCCAAATGTGCTTGCGAAAATCTGCAGTGTGGGGTGCTGGGGCATTTTCCCGTAGACAATAGTTTGTGTTGTGATCATTTCTGCGGTTGGCGTGATGCCGGCAGTGTGCTGTAATTGATGGTGAAGTTTTCGTTGTCTTTGAACAAAAATAAGGTATATTACAATGTTTCTGCAAAAATAGGGCTTTAAGTGCCCCAAGCTTATGCCCCAGGCGAATTAATTGGTATCCATGTATGTCGCAATTCATTATTCAAGCCGTTTGCTGATAATAATGTCTTTAATTGATATTTGATTTATTTTTGCTGCATGGATGAAATATATAAGATATAAACTTGCTTTTTGTGCTTGTCTCCGGCAATTTGTCTGATAAGCGCTCCTTCTCGATGTCCGGTGCAAGACGGCGTGTGACCTATTGTGTCTCGGCTGATCTCCCATTGCTGCCTTTCAGAAAATTTATTTGAGGGGGAGCCCATTTTAAGGTCACTAAACTCATGATGTTTAAGAATATTGCTAAATAGGCTTGTTTTCTTTATAACACACGTTTAGTAACCGCATCAAAATTATCCGCAGTCGTTTCCAATTTTGTCAATAGCGTCGCCTGCCGACAACAGTCATTGCCCCAACTCCAGTGACCATACGGATTTATGTTGAGTGGTACTTAACAAGACCATTGACCCAATTAAACCTGCAAATAGAAGTAAGTGGTTTAGGGCTAGAACAGGGCTAGTGTGGGTACAAATCAGTACAGATAATTTTAGTAGAATTAAGAAAAGATTAAGGATTGGAGTAAAGTATAGATGACTTGGAAACTGCCCGAAGAGACGAAACCACAAGAAGAGGGACGTAAACACGGCGCTGACCCACAAATGAAAGTTTATTGTTTCACGGGGAGTATAGACGCCCACGCCATCTACAACATCTAAGGAAATCTGAAAGCTATACAGTAACAATCTCAGGAAAATAGAAAGCATGAACCCCATGACATCAAAAATTGCAGAGACACGCCACTTCAGATTACGTCACGTTTAAGTCCTACTGCCTGTTCACGACAGTGCATCTAAGAAATCAAGTTCTGAATTACGAAAATTGCGCTAAAAGGACAAACAAAAGAAAGACGACAGACAATGCGCAACGAGTTGCGCATTGTCTGTCGTTCTTTCTCTGTTTGTCCTTTTAGCTCAATTTTCGTAATTCATAATGCACCAACTAGCCCAACAGCACATTTTACTGAAATCAAGTTCCTTTGAGGACAGTGTAATGGACGCCATGCTGACCCACATTTTACCTAACCGCGCCATTTCCGCAGCCTCAACGATTTAAAGTGCGGTTTGGTAAAACATTATAGCCGATAACCGAGCTCTGATCAAAGCATGGTAAACACCCGCAGTCCCGGAAGCGTATTCCTAACTTCTCACTCAGTGTTTTGGACACATTGTAGTCACCGCCGTGTGGGTGTCTTTTTTCCTCTAGTGGTTGCGTCTTTTCGCGCATTTCCCAGTAATGAAATACCAACTCGCACAAGCTTCGACCCTTACGAGTGCGGATGGGTTAAATACACCCGAGTACAGATTGAGTAAAACTAAGGGCACATTGAGTAAAAGTTCAAGTAAGTACAGACCGATTACGAGTACAAGGGAGCACAGATGAGTTCAGGGGGAGTAGAAGTGAGCACGGACAATCAACTCGAATACACGTGAGTACAGATTGACAAGGAGTACAGAACTTAGTGCACATTGAGTGCGAGTACAAGTAAGTACAGATCGATTACGAGAACAAGCGAGCGTAGATGAGTTAAATACGACTTGATGTGAGTACAGATTGAGTAGTTCGAGTGCAGATCGATTTCGATTACAATTGAGTACAAAAACGTTTGTTACGAGTGAGTGCATTAGTCCTTACTAGTCCTGCCGCCACGTAACAATATTAAATGCGAATGCATTTATTAGCCGGGAGTTGTCTTGCTCCGTTGGCCGGCGTGCGCCTGCATTCCTCCAGCGCGAGCGCACGTGAGCGCGCGCCTCGTAGTTCTGCCTTCGTCGGCGTCGTCGTCGTCGTAAATGCGAATGCATTTCTTAGTCGGGGGTTGTCGTGCTCCGTCGGCGTGTGCCCGCAGGTGTTATCTCTCCGCGCTCCTCCTCTCCCCTAGCAACAGCTGTGGCGCGCCTAGCAACCGGAGCAGGGGGTAGCTCGGGCGGGAGTAGCGGAGGGCAAGGGGAGAGGAGGAGCGCGCTCGGGCGTGTGACCAGGCACTCTGCATTGTCTCTCTGCAGGCTTCGACACGTGCCCCACTACCATTCACGGGAGTTGCATTGATCTGGTCTTTACGCGAAACTGTGATGCGCGTATGCTTCTCAAAGACCCTTTGACCGTGCACTTTAGCGATCTCAAGGCAGTGATTGTGGCCGTCAGGTACAACGATAACACAAACAGGTGCTGATGAATAAATGATTACGTTCGCACTCTCGTCATTAATTACGCCATTACTCGCAACACACTCATCGGTGCACCCAATGCATTCGCATTTCTGCACGATTCCCTTCGGGGAGGTGCGGGGGAATTTTTTTGTAGTAGGTGGCAGCACGAGTACTCGTAAATACATATGTGTTTGAGTACAGACGAGTGTTTTTAGTCTGTGTGTGATGAAGTACAGCTAGACTGACTAAAAGATTCAGTTTGTGGGGTCCCGCGTCGGTAAAAAGCAGCATCCCAACGTAAAACATAACTGTTTATTAACGTGGAAGCAGCAGCGGGGCAAGCATGCCGGCCTGCGCTCGAAAGGTTAGAGGAACAATCATAATCTCGAGCTTAGCGGCTTGGGTTTTATCGACCCCAGTGGTGACGTAAGCCTCCGGCGAAACTGCGGTGTCGCTGTCCCTTATCGGAAACGTGTTGCAGCGAGTGGCCGTGTCACGCTGGGCTAAACAGTGACGAGACGGAGGCTGGGCAGGTTTGTGCGCAGTGGTCGCCACATCACCCCCCCCCCCCCCCCCCCCCCGCGGAGTACAGAGCCCTCAGGGTCTGTAGAAATCTGGGAGGCGTACCAGACGTACAGAGCGTGTCGTGAAAGGAGTGGGCTGCGACGTCGGCGGCTGTGGAAGGGTGCCTGTGGGAGGAGTGGCGCTGCCCGGTTCGTTCGCAGCGATGTATGCGGGCTTGAGTCGGTCAATCGAGACGCGGACGTCGTTCCCGTGCAGGCGCAGTGTGAAGTTCTTGTCGTCGCGACGAACGTCTAGGTGGGGTCCGCTATAGGGTGGCTGGAAAGGCCGGCGGACGGTGTCGTCGCGGAGGAAAGCGTGCGTGCACGATGCTAGCTCCTTGAACACAAAAAGGTGTAGACTTGCTGTGTTGGGCTGCAGGTGACGGGCGTAAGGTGGCGATGGTGCGTCGGAGCCGGGCGACGAAGTCGGTGGGGTCTGACGGCATAATGCTGGATGGCAGAGCTGCGAGAAATTCACCTGGGAGACGGAGTGATTCCCCGTAGACGAGCTCTGCTGGTGTAGCGTGGATGTCCGGCTTGAAGGTGGCGCGCGAAGACCGAGGATGACGGCAGGGATGGCCTCGAGCCAGGTCGAGTCCGGGTGGCACATAATGGCTGCCTTGAACTGTCGGTGGAAACGCTCGATCATGCCGTTGGCGCAGGGGTGGTAACTGGTGGTCCTCAAGCGTTCAAAACCGATAGTCAGCCCGAGGAGCCTGAATAGGTGCGATTCGAACTGTCGTCCTTGGTCGGTGGTTACACGGCGGGGGGCGCCGAAACGAGCAATCCAACCGGTGAAGAAGGCCGAGGCGACGTCTTCTGCGGTGATTCCCTCGAGGGGCCATGCCTCAGGCCATCGAGTGTATCGGTCGATGGCGGTGAGACAGTAGCGGTAGGGTCCAGCCTGGGGAAAGGGTCCTATGATGTCGAGGTGGACGTGCTCGAACCGACCAGAGAGCTGAGGGAATGTTCCGAGTGGGGACGTGACATGCCTGGTGATTTTGGCACGTTGGCAGTGAAGGCAGGAGCGCGCCGACGTGTGACAATCGCGCTGCATAGAGGGCCAGACATAGCGGTCAGCTACGAGACGTGTAGAGGCGCGTATGCCGGGATGGCTGAGGTTGTGGAGCTGGTTGAAAACACCACGGCGATGGGACAGGGGCACATAGGGCCTGCTTCATCCTGTCGACGTGTCGCAACAGATTGAGGTTGCCGACCCTGGAATGGGGACTTCTTGTAGTTGTAGTGAGGACGTGCCCTTGAGGAGTTCCTGCAGTTCGGCATCCGTGGTCTGAGCCTCGGCGAGGCCGTCCGCTGTTATCTGCGCCGAGCTGATGGTGGCTACACGTGAAAGCGCGTCGGCGACCACGTTGTCTTTCCCGCTGACATGTTGGATGTCGGTGGTGAACTGTGCGATGAAAGAGAGTTGCTTCTGCTGAACAGGCGGGAGTTTGTCGCGACGTTGAGAGAAGGCGTAGGTGAGAGGCTTGTGGTCGGTATAGATGGTGCAGTTCTGTGCTTCGAGAATATGGCGAGAGTGTTCCACTGCTTCGTATATCGCCAGAAGTTCTCTGTAGTAGGCTGGCAAATTGGTCGGGGCGGTGGTCGTGGTTTCGTCAGTGGAACTGGCGACTGAAGGGGTCGTTTTCGGGGTTGCGAGTTTCTTCGAGAAGAAAGCCAAGGGATGCCAGGTGTTGTCCACGCGTTGCATGAGGGCGGCGCCGATGGCGAAACTAGATGCGTCCGTGAAGAGTCCCAAGGGAGCGTCTGGCACAGGGTGGGTGAGGAGCGTGGCGGTGCAGAGGGTGGCTTTGCAATCTTCGAAGATTTTCGCTAACGTTGGTGTCCACGTGACGGGTTGGTTTCCTCGTAGCCCAGCCAAAGCATCGTGGAGGTGAGCCTGGTGTTCGGCTGCGTGTGGCAAAAAACGCCTGTAGAAGTTCAGCATGCCGAGGAAACGGCGAAGGTCTTTAGCGGTGGTGGGTCGAGGGTAATTTTGCAGGTCCGAGATGCGTTGGGGCAAGGGCCGAATGCCCTCAGACGAAACTTCGGGGCCAAGGAAATGGACGACGGAAGTGCCTAGCGTGCTTTTTTGGATATTGATGAGTAGACCGTGGTCATCCAGGCGTTCGAACAGCAGGCGAAGGTGCCTGTGGTGCTCTTCGGTGTCGCGGGAAAATACCAGTATGTCGTCAAGGTAAACGAAACAGAAGTCGAGGCCGCGAACGACATCGTCGATGAAGAGCTGAAAGGTTTGTCCAGCGTTCCGCAGGCCGAAGCTCATGAAGGGAAACTCGAACAACCCAAAGGGTGTGATGATAGCGGTTTTCGGGACATCATCCGGATTCACGGGTATCTGTGTGTAGGCCTTCACCAAGTCTAGCACGGAGAACACGTGGCCGCCATGAATGCGATGGGCGAAGTCCTGTATGTGGCGGACGGGGTACCTGTCCGGGATGGTGCGAGCGTTTAGGGCGCGGTAGTCCCCACAGGGCCGCCAGCCTTCGGTCTTCTTCGGGACAAGGTGGAGTGGTGAAGCCCATGGACTGTCAGAGCGGCGGGCGGTTCCTTCGCGGAGCATGGCCTCGAACTCTGCTTTGCCTATGCGCCGGGGCAAGGCGACGGGCACGGCAGAAAACTGGGGGACCTGAAGTGGTCCGGATGTAGTGCATGGTGGTGTGCTGCACTTTGCGTGGCAGTCCGCTGGGGCGCGTCAAACCGGGACATTCGGCGAGGATGGCATGGTACGGCGAGGGATTGTCAATGCTGAGCACCTTGATGCTTGGCTGTTGGGCGGTCGTTCACTGGCCTGGTGTGGAGTGTCCCGTTGTCGCGTCGATTAGCTGGACGTTGCGGCAGTCCGAAAGGACGTTGTAGTGAGCCAGAAAGTCTGAGCCGATGATTGGCTTGGCGACGTCGGCGATGACAAAGTTCCAGTGAAAGTCGCGGCATAGGTTCTTGAGCTGGATGTGCAGGCGCAGCGAGCCGTACGTCTTGATTGTGGACTGGTTCGCCGCGTTGAGCTCGAAAGATGTCGGCGGACGAGGGCCTTGAAGGTGGTGTCGCGGGTAGCAACAAACGTCGGAACCGCTGCCGACCAGGTAACGCTGCTTCGTGATTTGGTCGGTGACGAAGATGCGACGGCCTCCGGGTTGGTAGCTTGCGGCCGTCTCTACGAGCTACCGCTGTCGTTTTCCGCATATCCCACGGAACGGGGTGAACGACACTGCCGGGCTTTGTCACCGAAGCGTCGGCGGTAGTAGCACGGACCGTTGTCGGAAGACGCCGGCGTCGGAAGACGTTCATCCAGGTGTTGTTGAATGGAGGTGAGCCGTCGATCGATGTCGTCGGTACGGCGTGTAAACTCCGTGGTGTTCAGCGGTGCGGCGACAGCCTGGATGGTGGGCGACAACTGCGGCGAGGAGGCCTCGACGACGCGATCAGCAATCTGATTGATTGATTGTAGGGTTTAACGCGCCGACGCAACTCAGGCGATGAGGCGCGCCGTAGTGGAGGGCTCCGGATTAATTTTGACCACCTGGGGATCTTTAACGTGCGCCGAAATCTCGTACACACGGGCGTTTTTGCTTTTCGCCTCCATCAGAAAAGCGGCCGCCGCGGCCGGGAATCGAACCCGCGACCTCGTGCTCAGCAGCGCAACGCCTTAGCCACTGAGCCACCGCGGCGGGTGCGATCAGCAATCTCCGCAAGTTCGTCGAGAGGTAGCTCGACCTGAGCCTGCAGAATCGCCTGGGCGTGCGGCGGGAGCCGTTGAAGCCAAAGCGATCGCAGGAAAGAATCCTGGACTTGCATGTTGCCCGCGAGCGCACGCAAGTGGCGCAGGAGCTGCGAAGGTTTGCGCTCAGCGAGGTCTGCTGACTGCAGTTGTCGTATCTTCTGTTCTTCCGAGAGTGACAAGCGGCGGATAAGTGCAGTCTTCATATGTTCGTACAGATTGTCCGTTGGTGGGTTGGCAAGGATATCCCGGACCTCGTTGGCGTAACGTGCGTCCAAGTGAGCGACGACGTAATCGTAGCGGGTCCGGTCTTGCGTGATGCGCGCCAAGGAGAACTGGGCCTCGACCTGGGCGAACCAGACCTCGGGCGAGTCTGCCCAAAACGGCGGAAGCTTGACAGCAACACGCCAGGAAGCAGCGTGCGGGAAGGCTTCTGTAGGAGCTCTGGCGTCCTCAGCGGAGCCGGTAGGCACGTCCTCGTTTGCGGGGACGTGATTGTTGCTGTTGCTTGGTTTGTTGCAGTTCCTGTTGAAGTTGTTGTACTTGCTGGCGGAGAGCGGTGAGGGCTTCTGCGTCGGCCATGGCGGTGCGGTTAGTTCGTTTTCCGGGTCACCAGATGTGGGGTGCCGCGTCGGTAGAAGGCAGCATCCCAACGTAAAACATAACTGTTTATTAACGTGGAAGCAGCAGCGGGGCAAGCATGCCGGCCTGCGCTCGAAAGGTTAGAGGAACAATCATAATCTCGAGCTTAGCGGCTTGGGTTTTATCGACCCCAGTGGTGACGTAAGCCTCCGGCGAAACTGCGGTGTCGCTGTCCCTTATCGGAAACGTGTTGCAGCGAGTGGCCGTGTCACGCTGGGCTAAACAGTGACGAGACGGAGGCTGCGCAGGTTTGTGCGCAGTGGTCGCCACAAGTTTAAGCGTGTTGGAACTGCTTCGTCGACTTGGGTTCCACACATCTAAAATTCAAAAGTTGCACGTGAGATAGAGGACGACACGGATGCCTTCTGGGATTTCAGTAATCAGGAAGCTACCGTAACAGCCCTCTAATTCGGACTTCAGGTGACTGGAGGGAATGTCCGAATTAACCGAAAGTCCGAATTGTCACTACTGTACTTTCAAAACACTTGGAAATGTTTCCGACACCATGAGACTTTTATTTCTTGGAGAAGACTGCGATCTCGGTTTGCTTCGCGGAGGAAATGTGCAAGGAAATCACAGTTTTGCGAAGTTCCTGTAGATGGTTCAGTCCCCGCGTCCGAAGAAACCATGCGGATGTCCTCCAAAACGGCGAATGCATGCGCAGCCCCCGTGATTGTGTGGCGTGGACGTTCGTCTGAATCGCTTTGGTCTTCGTGAGCCGAGTCCCCTTCGCCATTCAAGACATTGGCGACAACATAGCTGTCTGTCACTTTGCCGGCGACGGCAACATCACTGTAGACTATTGCGAAGTAGTCACGCAGGGGCACATCAGCTGGTATGATGTTAACATAGCGCCCGTCTTGCTGTTCGCCGCTTTCAACACCGGCCACCACAACTGGGTCAGGAGCGTCGTCCACGAAGACGCTACGCTTGAAGCAGTTGGCGACTACTTCAGGCGGTGTGTTGTTCCACACGTGCGTGGGCATGTCGATTACGCTGAGTTGGCTTACCTCGAACTGCTTGCCTGCCTCCATGCGGAGAAACATCCGCTCAAGTACCTGCCGTGGATAACAGCTTTTCACAAGCTGTATAATTCCCTGCTACATCGACTGCAGGGAAGCCTTTGTGTTCGGAGCCAAGAATAGAAGTTCAGTGTTTTCGAGCCGGACACCTTCGTGTGCGCAGCGCAGTTGCCCAGCACAAACAGCCCCTGTCGAGTCTTGGGTGCGCAAAGCGGCGGTCTAGCTGACACAGCTAGACTTGAAATATTTCGGTGGTCATCCAAGCCTTTCGATTAGAGCGGTGGTCGACAGGCAGCTGCTTAATGTTCTTAAAACATTATGGCTTCGCAGCCCTACTATCACCAGATGCGCCAGCCACTCTGTGCCGGTCATGTTCGCAGCCACTGCAAAAGCTACAGTTATCGCCAGCAAAGAGCGGCACTGCACCACATACGCCTTCCATTTCTGCTTTGTTTTTGTGTATTTATTTTTAAACATGCTATCAAAAACGTCCATTGCTGCAACTGAAGAAAAACCGCCCAATCGCCGCTACATGGCCTCAGTGACGTAATTCGAGCCTTCGAAGAACGTCAAGGCTGGGAAAGAGAGAAAGATATTTTGGGCAAGTTTTAAAGTTATCTGATGGTCATAGAGCAGTAATTTTTGGCTGAAGTACTTGCGGCCTCCTAATCTACGTACTGGATGTGTTGGGTGACTACGTTCTGCAAGCATTTAGTATTTTTAAAAAAGTTGAAAAAAGTGTTTCAGGGTCCCTTTAAACGCGATTGTCTTGTCAGGAAGACCCTTAAAGAACAGCGCGGTCTCGTCAGCGTTGAAAATGTTGCACGGCTGGTACGTAGAAAGGCGAGCGGAAAGTCCAGACCGCCAGTCCTGCACAACACTTTCATCGATGGCACCTTGTTCACCACACACGTTGCAGAGCGCCAGCCCGTGTCGCTTCTTGAAGCGGTCAAACCACCCTTTCAACGCATTGAAAGAGTCAGTGTTCATGGTCAGTGCGAACTTTTCTACTTGTGCGAAGATAAGGGGGCCGCTTCAAGGGCAATTGCGTATCGCGCGAGACGGCAATCCATCGCAACAGCGCTTCTTCTAGTTCAGGGTGCGCTGCCATTCTAAGCCTCGTTCTCTTTTCGCCAAACATGTCGCCGTCATACGCTTGCATAATCTGGTCTTCGTTCTTGATGTAACTGCACCGCGGGCTTTTCTTGACGTGGAACTTTTCCATCCCTTCTTTTCGAGATGCTGCCGCTTGCAACACCTTCAATATGTGCCCCTGCGAAGCCAAATTCTGTGCTTCGTACTTCGCCCTCTTCGCTGCTGGGGCTGTGGCAGGAGATGCAGGAGAAGCCATTCCGGCATCGCTTGCACGGTGGTGACGCGCAGATCAGCAACAGCCCGCTACAGCAGAACAATCCGACTCAAGCGCAATGCAAACGTTTTGGAGGCACAAGAAAGAAAGAAATGGCAAATCCATCCGTTGCCCGTTGCTGATGACAGTAGCGATGCACTGCCTTTCATTTTGGTTGTTACGTAAACCAGAGCTATGCGGGCTTTTTTTTTTTGCCTCCGGGATGCAAAGCTCATTCGTCCCTTGTTTTAAATCCGGGAGGCCACGGTCCGATCTCGAAGCTGTTTAGGTGCGTCGTCGATTTGGGCTGCGAATCCGAATTTATCTCCGAAGCGTGGCCGCGGCTGATTCCTCTTCTGCTTCCCCGTCGCGACCTGACCTCAGGCTGGAGTTAGAATTAACCGAAGCGTGGTTGAATCTGTCAAAATTAATGAGAGTTTTCATTTATACAACAGTGCCCATTTCGGACGGTACTAGACGCCGCGTTCGAATGAACGCGGGTCGAATTAACGAGATTTTACAGTGATTTAAAAATTAAAAGCCTGATGCCTGCCAGAAGAAAATGCAGCTGTCCACTATGCGGCGGAGAGAGAAATTTCAAAATGTGAGTGTTTTTTTTTTAAATCTCATCCGTATTGCGGCCCCCAGCCATAGGCAACGTTGCCAAGCGCTTGTTTAAGATACTTGACGACTGCGTCAGGGAGTTCTCTTGGGAGGCTGGAGCGCTCACTTAAGCATAAACCTACCAAGCGCGATGGGTTGAGCTTCGAACGCCCTTGCGTTGGCTCAGCCAATGTGTACGTACATGTTTCGCAGTTGTTAGTATTGATCAACACACTTTAAGCTTCTCGCTCTTTGTCAGCATGGTCGAGACGACATACGGCCGCCCTTTGTCAGCGATTTCGAGACGACACAGTTCTTGCTTTCTGATGGCACCATTGTTTACAGCTACAGCAGCCAATCCATTCAGGAGATCCTTGAGCAGTTTTAAGTGCAATGCACTTCTTAAGCGACCCTGAACCTGCGTCCACCGGCGATGTCCGCGCACGTGGAGATGGGCGCGCGCAGCCTGGCCGCTGACATGGCACATACCCACGTGGGGGATTGGCCAGGAATCTCCTCGTCTTCCTTGGCAACGGGAGGAGATGGGCGCGTGCTGCCTGGCCGCTGACATGGCACATACCCACGTGGGGGATTGGCCAAGAATCGGGCGTGAGAAGGGCTAATGCACCTGCTTAAAGGAGTACTGACACGAAATTTCAAAGCTGAGATCCGCTCTAGCAATCAAGTACAACGACAACACAAATAGGTGTCTGTGAATAAATGCATCTTTCTTTCTTTGTAGTTGTGTGTTTGTGTGTGATCTCTCTTTCGCGAACATTACCGAACCGCGCAAATTCAACTCGTGCATTCGCACTTTCACATTCTTCCCCTCGGGGAAATGCGGGGAATTTTCTTTTTTTCCGGGAAGGGCAACAAAACAGGCTAGCATATACAGTAGACTCTCGATAAACGGAACCGCAAGGAACCGAAAAAGATAGTTCCGTTTAACAGGAGCTCTATTTACTGAGATAAATGTATGCCAGTGCAAATATATGCGCGTACACACTCTTAATACCATTTCATGTAACTCTCAGCACTAGAAGGTGAATGTAGCTTATAGTTTATCATAAAGCAAGAAAACAACAAAAGGTTTAAGAACAGCACCCACAAAGTTGATTTCGCAACAATGAGTCGTTGTATACTACAAAATGCATCAATTATTTTTGAGTTCTTGGAACTGCATCTTCACGGAAGCTAGAGGCCTTAACTTCGCGAGTGCTCAGGAGCCACCGAATTTAGAAGACGGCAACGTGGTAATGAAGGACGAATAGCACAACGATGGCACGAACGAGGCGGAATGCAGGAGCTTAGCCCTGCAACCTCGGCGTCTTGAATAGAGACCGAAGGACTGGAACAAGGACTGCGATGTTGCATTCGTTGCGCTAACACGGCTAACTACTTACGAGACGAGGCTTACGAGGCCAACAAGGCTAAAAAAGCATGGAGGAAGAAAAAAAAAATAAGAATGAAACAGCCGGAACCATAAAAAGCTGATTATCATGCCAATGGGTTTCACAAGAAGTTCCATTATTGGTTCCGTTTACACGGTGGCGCGGAAATTTTAGTTCCGGTTACCCAGAGTTTTTTTTACGTTATCTGAATACAAAACCAGCCAACTTACAGCCTACTGTTTCGTCTAAGCGACAATTCCGTTTAAGCGATTTCCGTTTATCGAGATCTTACTGTATACGAACGCGGTTGCGTTTGAATCCGAAGTACCCGGGATCATAGCTTTCTCATTGTACAGACACATTCACATTAACCTTGCCAGAGCCATCTCTTTCGCGTACGCCGTCTGTATTGAGTACAGCCCGGCCCGCGCCAAAGTAATCGAAGACAGTGCGGGCCAATGCCGCAACCGGAATCCCGCTCTCGAATTTCCGCGCTTTGTTCCTCGCCAACGGCAACCAAATGCCGCCACGTCCGAATCGACAACCGCAGAGCGTATACCACCCTCGCAGTTTCCGTTCGGGCAATCAGGTCACGTCAAACGGTGTCTAAACCCCGCGCTCCAGAGCTCCCTGTCTTCAACATTGCATCGCTTTTTCTTCCGCTTCATTTTTTTTCCTCGGGGCCCTTTTCTTCTGGAGAACGACCTTAGCATCGTCTACAAATTTGCTGCCGGACTTTCGCCGTGCCTGGAAAATGACCCCCTCTTTACACATTATTCGAGAGAAGAAGCTAGAGAAGGTATACACAAAGCCGCGCCTCGCCGAAAACCCCGGCTTCTTGAGCCGCCTTTCCTCACAGCTTAGACTGCCAACGAGAAGGTAGGAAAGCTCGAGGAGCGAGAGAGCGGACGCCCAGAGATGGAAAGAGGAAGGGGTACACGGCGAAGCGGGTAGAAGCGGAGCAGCTCACCAACAGGGCCGTGAGCAAAGAGGGAGAGAACGCGAAAGCTTGTTTGATCACTGCTTCAACTTTTGTTCACTTTAGTGCTCGAAAGACAGCACTGTTTGCGTCTCTTAGCTTCGGAGAGAAGAGATTTTGTTGTGTTACGTAAAAAAAAGGAGAATATCAAGAGAAGAAGAAACTGACCTCCGAACGCGGAGGAGGAAAGGTGCCCGGTAGGCGCAGTGGACGATGAGACATCCAAGGAAAGGAGCAAGGCGAGGAACCAAACGATAACAGCGGCTGCATGAAAGGCGTCGATGTCGGCAGCCGGAAACTCAAGCCTCTCTCTTCGGTACGCAACCTTTTTTTTTTTTTTACATCTTGTGTCCCTCCTTCCTCCTTTGCTTACTTTTTGTCAGCATTTCGTCGCTCCGAATGCGCTCAACGTTAGAGAGCAAAGCTTTGCTCCGTGTCGGAGCGAAGTGGTATACGTTCTCCAAAGCGCATTGCGGGGAATGGGGTATGTGTTAGAGCGCACGGTGAATAGCATATCTATTGAGCACTGCCGGTATCAAGAAGCCGCGGTTGTTATATTTAAATCCGTCGTCGCCGGAAGGCTTTGAAGTCCTTGGAGTGGTCAGACGAACGAGAAATGCAGCTCTATTAAATTCGGCGTCCCTATTTTTTCCTACTTTTATTTCGAACCGCCTACCTTTCCTGTGAAGCGAGATAGCCTGCTGCCACTTGTCAGCCACTCCGTGCTTTTGGTGCTTACAGTCTTTTCCAAATTTTTTTAAGCCTGCCAAAGTCATTCAGGCACGAAGAATTCAAATTTGAAACTTCCCGAGTGAGTGAGTGAGTGAGTGAGTGAGTGAGTGAGTGAGTGAGTGAGTGAGTGAGTGAGTGAGTGAGTGAGTGAGTGAGTGAGTGAGTGAGTGAGTGAGTGAGTGAGTGAGTGAGTGAGTGAGTGAGTGAGTGAGTGAGTGAGTGAGTGAGTGAGTGAGTGAGTGAGTGAGTGAGTGAGTGAGTGAGTGAGTGAGTGAGTGAGTGAGTGAGTGAGTGAGTAAACTTTGTGGAACAGCAAGCGCGATCCTGGGGCGCTCCCAGGTGGAAGGATATAATCTGCCCAGCATACCTAAGTGCTCGCTGGCAAGATGGGCCCTATCCACCAACATACGCGGACGGCTAGGGCCGAAGTGGCCAAGAGCTCCACGGACTGCTGTGGTGTACCAATGTCGGGAAGCTGGAGGAAAGTGGCCGTGTGTGGGCATGCAACTTTTATGTGAAATAGGGCGCCTAATAGTGGGCACTATTGACATGCAGCGGTGGGAAACACGGCGTAGCGAAGGGTTTTGCGAGAGTATAGAGCTAGTCTAGTTTTCGTAGTGTGGTTGGTAGCTTTGTGTCGAAGTGGTGGATGTGGTGGTGGGGATTTTCTGAGGGGTACTCGGTAGTGGGGGAATGCCTGTATAGCAGATGAGAGAAGCAGTGGGCGAAGATGAGAAAAAAAGGTGAGGTGTCATGGGTCGGGGGGTCAACTGCCCTGTGTACGGGATCTCGGGCTGCGGCACGGGCCACTTCGTTGTCCGCAGGCTCATATGTACAGGTTCTATGCGATGTCGGTGAACAGGAGTTTTGGGTGGTCGTTTCAGAGAGGCAAAAATGTTTTATGTGAGAAAGATGGCGAAAGCACGCTTTTTTTACTGTCACAAAATAGTTCAGTCAAACTTGAACGGTAAGCTTTCGCTATGAGCACTCTGTGCCTAACATTTGGCGGGGCCTAGAAAAGAGGACATAATCAGTTCTGTCCGCTCTGCCTATCGGTGATTACATCATGAACCGTCGCAGTGATGTGCGCTAACCAATTCTTCTCAACGGACGTTCCTCCACCGTATTTTCTGTTGTCGTGAATCGCTCAAAAACAGGACATTTTAATACGAGCACCGGGAGTCTTGTGGGTACTAAACAACGTAAAAAAGGAGGTTACAAGCTGGTCTTGGATAACTACTCTTCTTTATTATGTCATGAGTAATTGCGTGTGTGTAGGTCAGAGCCGTTTCGCGTCTGAAAAAGCAATGCGTGTTGGCAGTCTGCAGGTCCCAAATTAAAACGTACCTGGCGTTGATGGGCTTTCTGTAAGCCTCGCTTCAACCCGCGCATTAGACCAAAATCAAGCCACTTGTTTTATTTTTTTTTTCTAATTATACCTGGTCGTTGTGTGTCATAATTTAAAAAAAACCATCACACCCCGGGATCGCGTCATACCCGACTTCTCTTCCTTTTACAAAATGTATTGCACTAATAAGGACTTTACAGCGATCCTTTTGAAGTGGCCACATAAGAATCCTCACCCACTTTTTTCCTCCTAAAGGAAAAGTGCCAAGCTGGAGATGTATTTCCGAACCTTGCTGTTCCGAAAAGTAGTTTGAAATAGACTCCGTCGCCCTTCAAGTCCGCTGTCGGCGAACCTTCTGCGTATCCTTTTCGCTTGTTGGGAATTATTTTCCTTTTTTTCTTATATATTTTTATCTCTGTAGAGTCTCATAGGTGAAAGGGCAAATAACCGAAATAAACTTGTGCACCAGCCACGTTGAACCAATTCAATTTTCTAGCGCTAAAGCAACCAGTCAAACAGGTTTTGTGACTCGCGTATAATTACCTTCTGTAAATATATTTAATTCCACAAGACAAACTAAGCAACCGTTACGTTGAAGTGAAGCGGAGTTACGTTGTGAGTAAAAAGGCTGTATATTGTATAGAGAAAAATCTGCGCACAATTACCGCAACGCGTTAGAGTAATTCTTCCATGGCGACTTTTCTCGGGCCGCTTTTGGGAATGTATTCGAACCTTCTCGATACCTTGATGAGACGCCTTGCGAACCTGGAGACTGCGGGTTCCCTAGAGGCCTAAGGAGCGCAGGGCACGCCACAGGTCGTGCAGCAGATACACGGTTTTGCGAACACACTGTTAACCGTGCACGCCTATGTGGGAACGATCGCGGAAACAAAAATGCTTAAACTTTGCGAATATAGCCACAAAGCATAGCATGCGAAATACCTTGTAAAATTACCTAGAGAGAGAGGGGGAGAGAGAGATATGAGGGAGGGAGAAAGGGAGGGGGCTTTAATGAGGACTGGTGAGGACAGCCCTGATAAAAAAAGCTATGCCAGTTGGAGGATGGCTACAGTGATGACGGGTCTACGTTGGACATGACAGGTACAACAGTGAGACGACAAATACGTTGTAAACGACACACAAGGAAATGCTGATAGCAAGGTTCGGACATGAAATAAATTTGAAAGGGAAATCGTTAATGTAAACTCTAAATCAAAATGCTAAGTAAACGGTGCGAAAAAGGGGAAGAACACCAACCGAAGAAAAAAATATACAACAACCACAACGCGAAAGAGTACATATCTTGAGACACTTGAGAGTACATCTTGAATATCTTAAGAGTACATAAAGTTCACTGTTTATAACCTAAAGAGATTTTTCCAGTTCGGAGTCTCGTAGGAACCGCAGCAGAAGTTTTGTTCCCCTAAGGCCCAAGATAATGACAAGTTCGAGCCTGCCTCCATCACGTACACGAGACAGGAAGCTCGCTGCAGCTTTTCGCGCAGCAGCGATTCGAGGACAGGCGCACAACAAGTGATTTACAGTATCACGCATGGCGCAAATCGGGCAAATCCCCCCACCTGTCCTAAACTTAAAACTTCGAGTAAACGCTATATTCAGGCGCAGGCGGTGCAACACTCCTTCATTCACACCGCTTGTTGAGGCCACGCGGAAAGTGGAAGTCACAGTGCGGGTCAATAGCCTGCAGAGGTGGATACCTGCGGTGAGGGTCCGGCCCTTCCAACATTTGTGTAGTCCATCAACTTGCGAGGATAAGGGCGCTGCTGTCCTCTCGGGAGAGAGGAAGCCGGGTCGTGTTACGCAGCAAGTGGCCCGCGCAGGTGGCTCCGTCAGATCTAATGTTGCCTTGTATTCTCGAGTAAACAAGCAGCCACTTAAAAAAAATGTCATTACCTTCGCGTGCTGCCATTGTGGGAATTTTGGCAATTTCACTTACAAGCGGACTGCGGTTGTTGAGAAGTTTCCAGAGGGCTTGTAAGGCGCTTCAGAGTCGAGTAATATTACCCATTGTTGGTCATGAAGTCCGCTGATTTAATGAAGTGCTGCCAGTTCGGTAGCGGTCGAGGATGTTTCGTCACTTTGTTTTCTCTCGATAATGCACTGGGCTGACGGGATTCACACGCCGATAGGGGATGAGCCCAGGAAAGCCGAGCCGTCCGTGTAAACGTGTGTGGGTAGTGTTTGGAAGTGCTGAGTGTACGATATTTCCCAATGTTGTTAAAGAAGACAGCGAAATGCTGCTGGTGAACGAAATAGACAGCAATAGTGCCTTTGCTAACGATTGTTGCTATGAGCGTGTGGTTGTGTTGTTGGAAGACCAAAAGACTCAGTAAGAAAAAAACTTGAATGAGAAGCTTAAACACGCGCTCCTGAGATCCGGCACTCTTTCTTTGAACTGTGGGCAAGTATTCCAGATTTCAAAATTGCGCTATTCGGGGCTTCTTTGTACAGTCATTCTCGGCACTCTAGCTAAGTAAAGGAAATAATCACGTCATTTCCGTCAGAAACCTAAAAATAGACACATAAGAAATTCATGTGATGCTTCGAGCGGTCATGAATAGGTATAAGCTAAATCGCTAAAAATAGGAATTTTTCTAGCGGTAAAATTGTGTCCACTTAGAGGGGTACCCAGTGTTAAAACTTACATAGAGGGATGAACCACCCCGAACTCTTATGTGGTTCCGTATGTTGCTTAATGAGCAGTAACGTCGGCCCTACCCACCCCCCAAAAAAATAATAAATATTGTTGAACCTTTCCCAAGCCAAGTACAGAATTAAACCACCCTGACTATAAAATAGCCGCAGATTTAGAAAAAAATACCCTTAAGTAAAGGTTTGTTATCCAACAAAGAGCGTGCAAACAATAATATTTTTGTTATATACACAAAACTGTAGAAAACAGCCCGAAGCCAGGCGCTCTAAACCCCAACCGTTACAGTATCCTGCCATCAAAATGTCCCGCAACTCAATGCACGTCTGCTACTGAATGCAGAAGCTGAGTAAGCTGCTTTCATTACTTATCAATATTGTAAGCACACAAGTTATAGCCTGTGCTGTAAAAGGCTGTTATCCGATCGCTATTCTCCGGGGTAATTAGGCTTCGGCCCGCACACCAAGAAAAACTTCACTTGCCATGAACGCTGCTAACCTTTCGTTCGTTGTAAAACGGCTTCTCCACTACGCAATCCTGCATGCAGTGGTGCACCCTTTACAGGAGCAGCAATACAAAAAGTGCAGAAATGAACAAGTGGAAGCGTTTATCATCCCACACAACCACCACCACCACCACAATGGCACGGGACGGAAATTTGGGACAAGGGGTGGGGGGGGGGGGGGGAGGTTTTTATTGCTACCGACGCGGTGGCTCTGTAGATACGGTGTCGCTAGAGAGGGAGAATTTTGGTTTGAATACCAGCCATAGGGGGCGGCGTTTTGAAATTCGGAGCATTTATGCGATCAACAAGATCTAGTGTTGGTTTGTCGGTGGGCGTATGACTAATCCACGAAACAAAATAGAAACAAATTTACGTCAACCAATAAAACACAAATAAAATTTCGAAGAAGCAACGTCCACGAAAAGCCGAAATAAAAACGAAAACGAAACAGAATGGGGCAATCTAAAAAAAACAATATCACGAAAAAAAAGTAAAGATGAAACAAACGCACAAAACTCTAATATATTTTTTAAAATGCACAAAATCCGAAATATCATGCCGAAGATGGCATAGTCATGACCGAAGGAATTTAACTGACAATCGGAACAGCGCTCTTGGCCGAGGATTTTTTCCTCTTATTGTTGGTGACGGTGGTGCAATACAAAAACATCCGTCTGCCACGATTTCGGCACACGGTCAAGGAACTACAGAAGTCCTACATCAAACCGTAGCTCTCCATGACGGCACTCCTCGTAGCTTCACAAGGCCAATCCCCACTTTGAACTTCGAATTACATCGGCACCCCAGTACTCATGAGAGGCGACGATCTTGTGGTGGGGCAATTTTCAGTTCCCCCGAGTTGCCTAATCTAACAAAATTTATTTATTTATTTATTTATTTATTTATTTACCCACGTATGGTTTCTTCGCCACGGAAATATTTCTGAGGATCCCACAAAGAGTGGCTATTTTTATTTTTTAAGCCCAATAATTTTAAGCCGATAAATGGCGATTCAACTGATCAATTCTTAAAACTAATTATGATCTGTAGAAATTACGCCAAGAGAAAAAATGACCGTGGAGTCGTAGTTATCAAAACTAAAAGCGGGAGTGACATCAATGCGTTGCTCCAGAGCTTGGTCTTTCAAATCTACACGGCGGAAAAAATATCCGGTGTTTTTGCGCATGGTAGATATTTTCACAAGTATGGTAGTATTGGAGCACCTCACTGCTTATTTGTTATTGCATGTACGCTGCGAGCTTTACATCCAAGCTGTAGCAGGATATAGGGCATACTAAAGCGGATCGAAAAGCATGCAGCAGCTCATACCGATTGCAAGGCATAAAAATAAAGATATAAAAAGCAAGAAAGAGTGAAGACAAACAACACGCAAATGAGCAAATCAACAAAGCGCGTGACGTGACATGTCGAGAACCTATTACAAAATATGCATCAGTAGCAATGAGGTCACAAGGCAGTACAGAAAATACGGAAGAACAACTCAATGAAATTGGCGCAAAAATTGTGACTAATATTTTCACTGATTATGAGGTTGAACGCGCCGACGCCACACAGGCAGGGAAGTGCGCCGTAGTGGAGATTTGCGGATTAATTTTGACCACTTGGAGATCTTTAACGTGCGCCGAAATCTCGAACGCATGCGCTTTTTTCGGTTTTCGCCTCCACCGGAAATGCGGCCGGGAATTGAACCCGCTTCCTTGGGCTCAGTATAACAGCGCCTTAGCTACTGAGCCACCACAGTGGGTGTGAGCAATATATCGACGCGAAGCGGTAGTAAGGCATCGCAATAACAGGGGTTGGTTACGCAGCGGCAAATGAGGATGAAATATCGGTAATGTATGAGCCAAATTGTCAAGCGTAATGCAGTTGAAAACTCCGCTGGGTAATGAGTTCTCCTCCCATCGTATTACAGTGCAAGCACAACCCAAACCTCCTCCCCTACCATCCCTCCTCCCTTCCCACCCCTGAGCTGTGTGGGGAAGCTGGTGACCAGCAGCGACCTGGAGGTCCAGACACTCTTGGCCTCCAGAGCGAAGGCTGCCCACTCATCACATGGCTTCCTGGAATAGGAAACCACTCCCACTTCACCGGCTCAATAAAACGTTTTTCACTCCCGTAGTGCTGAAGAATTTTCTGAAGAATTATCTCACCTGTGCGAGATACAAGAAAGTGTTGGTTGGCCGCATGCCGGTCCCGGTGCCTCCGTGGCCAGTGCTGAAGCTTAGCGCGTTACCACAGGTTAATACGCATGCTGCCGGTGCATTTGCGGCTTCCGCAAAGACCTCAAGTACCACAGGAGCAGCAGCGACATTAGGTTTTCTGATCTGCACTTTGACGGGCATGGTATCCTTTTCTTGTGTTGATAGCAGTTGTCAGTCCATGGTGGAAAGCATTCCCGTCGTGGTAGAATGAGCAAAATGGATGACTTGGGGTAACAGAATGCACACAGAAATTGAATCAATTTTGAATAACTAATAAGGAGTGCCGCACTTTCCGGACAGTAAATTAGACTCAAGTGTTCACCGCAGTAGGCTATTCATACCGGCTAAGCCAATAGCAATCTAAGTCAACACCAACTAGTCCAACTTTCAGCCTTAACTCAACCATACGGTCGTATTGCTAAAAAGGTTATGTTGGAGGGAACGTTTTCAAACGAGCGTAGATGAGATCGAGTTCGTCTTATAGTAAAACGAGTTTCACTTCCGTACAAGACAGTGACAAGACGATGAGGAGGTCGTAAATACAAAGGTTTAAATCGCCAATGTTGGCCTGTTGCCGAAGCTCACATATTGTAAAAAAAAAAAGAAAGAAAACAGCCCCGATAACACAAGTTTAAAGGTCCCGGGAAAAACGACGCCGAGCATTCGGCGAAAGGCGCCTTCGGGACGAGACGAACCCGCTTTCTTGTCGCAGCATTGAAAAACAAAGAAAAATAAAAACGTATGAAGTAACCCGGACGAAGAGCCAATTCCGTCTGGGCTAGCAGGCCTAGCGGGGAATAATAATCGTTACGCCAGCCCACCGATTTGCTCTTCCTGCCGATTACCGTCTCTGACAGCTGCACCCATTCCAGACAGCGACCAACAGAAGCGCGAAATTTGCTTACTGGTGCAACGTTTATCCTTCCTCGCGCAGGCCTGTTCAACAAGGGGGTGTTGGAAGAGCGCGTAGCACAGCAATCTTGCGACGAGGGCGAGGGACACGAGGACTGGACGGCGACATTTGCAGAGAGTGCGCCGTCCTTCCTGTTGGCCGTCGGCGAAGCCGTTTAGTTCTATCTGTCGGGTATCATGATCAAGCCTGGAGTTGTAATGCAGTCGATAGATCAGCATCGACCGGTATCGCGCGACGAATGGCGCCAGCAGGGGGCCCTATTGAGCGTCCCGGCGGCGAATCAATGCGGATGACACCGCGGGAAAAATGCGCATTAAGAGTCCTGGAGCAGATGCAACGCGCTCTTGTTTTTGTTAAGGCGAAGCTGTGTATGATATCCCGGGAATGGCTGAATCGTGTCATGCATTCGTAGAAAAAATACGCGTTTTCATCAACGCAAAGTGTCTGTCGCTATTGCTCAGTAGCTCCTGAATAAATGTAGATATATTCGAGAAAAAAAAATCGTATTGCAATTTACCGCTAAGATGACTCCATCATTACTCCGAGTTTAATTTACTTGTCATAATTAATTGGCTCAGAGGGAGTAATGAACGACTGGAAATTACCATTTACAATCAATACACTGGCTTATTTCTGCAAAAGGAATGTGGTTACAGAAATCTGTTTTGTCTCGTATTTCAGCAGAACTATTTCAAACTAAATTTATAACGTTATACTGCGGTCACAACTACGTCCACGAGGGAATATTGATGTTGTCCCATGTAATAGATAACTATAAGTTTCAGTTTTATCATGTCATGAACCACCGCTTTTAAGCCGTTCCCGCGGCATCACAGAGTCACCTGGAAAAGGACACCGCTATATTCGTCTGTAATGATAAGCCTGTAGCCCTGATGTGTCTCATTAAGCTAATTAGCTGAAAACTATGGCAAATCCCAAATTACAAGCACTCGTCCTTTGTACCCTGCACTTGTTTGAACTGCTCCTCGGTTAATCGTGTTTTTTTGTCGTTCCCCCGCTAAGCTTCACTGTATAACCACGTTCGCATGGTAGAATGGGTGAAATAGTTTCGTCGGAAAACTTAATTGCGAGGAACGTCACTATTCTTCGTACGCTAAGTCTGCATTCTGAATATTGTTATTTTATTCGATTCTGCAAGCAAAGGGCAGGGTGTGCCACTGTTTCAGATTTTAGAGCAGGACTTTGCGTAGTCCGGAAACCTCGCTCGGTAGTTTAAACACCACGGCTGCCTAAACGGAGTGAAGCTCTGGTGGCTCTCCGCAGAACTTTTGTAGCGTTAGCTACACTGGCCGAGGTTGAGCAGTTTCGCGTGTGCCGTGAAGGGCCGTTCTGCGCAAGCGCCAGGGACATTGGATTGAGTTGGCTTGGCTTGGCTTGGCTTGGATTGGATTGGATTGGATTAAAGTGGATTGTGTTGGATTGTGTTGCGTCATAGCCGCGGCAGACGCACTGGCGCCGGCGCGTGCCCAGGTGTGCGCCTCAATTGCGCAGTAGCCAAGTCTGACGCTGCACCGGAGCCGCTTGATAGCCGTTTCGCGTGGCTCGTGCAGAGCCGTGCTGAGCATGCGCGAAGAGCAGTGACTGGGCTGGACTGGACAGGACTGGACTGGACTGGACTGGATTAGCCTAAATTGGATTGGACTGGATTGCTGAACCTTAGCTCACGCTACGTATATCCTGACATAGCAGAGCTAAGCCACTATTTGAATGCGAAAAATGGCTGCATTTCTTCTTACCGGCTGTTTTTTTTTTTTTTCATTTTTAGAAATATAAATTATGCTTAGTACGCGCTGAACCGTTAGGGCTCGTAACCACCATTTGTAACAGCGAAAATCCCAGGTTTAATTTTTGTTTCGAAAGATTCAACAGAATTGGCGGGCGGGCAAGTGTTCGAGTTGTCCCAAAACCGAAATAACGTTATTGCCAAGTGTAAACCATAATTACGTGCCGATAAATGAAGCCGCCAAGAAGAACCGGAATACAAAAGAGACCCCGATTGTACAGATATTGTTCGCAACATTTACTAAATACTGAAAGCTTGTCAAGCATTTCTAAGCAGTAAGGACGGCACCTTGAAACGAACACTCTGAGCGGTAGGTGACTGCGCGAGTCCTTAGCACGAGAAGTAATTCGTCATTATAGTAGAGCATCTAACTACAGCTAAGCGAGCGTTTCGCAATTCCTACACAAGAAAAACCATGAACCTTCGCGGTTTCCCTGGACCATGAAGATAGCGTAGATTACAGACGACCACAACACCACACCATCATTTGCAAGCGCAATACCGCTGCCTCTCTTCCCAAGAAAGGCATAAAAAATATACAGAACGTTACACCTCGATGTCACGCTAATTTCAGTACAATGCAAGCTGCTACTCCGCGCTGGGCAACCAGTCGAGTGTTTGAGATACTTCAGGGAGACCTGTTGTGTTGTGCCTTGAGTAGCCGTGTCTGGACGGCCAGTTGCATTGGCCTATAAGCTCGTGAGTAATTGTCACGTTTGTTGTAGGGAGTTCTTTTCGAAATTGTTGTATTGCCGTACAATTCTCTATCGTGATTATTTTCAAGCGTACCTTGATTGGTGAAAATTGTAGAGAACTACATTAAGCCCGCCATACGCTGGTAAGCCGGAGACTATCAGAAGCTGTAGCGCTAGAGAAAACAGTAACTGTTAGTATTTCGGGCTGACTCTGCTTGTTTACGCTTCTCCTATAACCAAAGCATCGATGAACAATAAGGAATCGTGCTAAGGGTGGTATTCGCTTGTTGAGACAAATAGCGTACATTTCGAATTAACTAAATCTGAAAGATTCCGCTATCTTTTGTTTTTCTCATTTTTAGCCGTGATCACATGTTGCCATAGCGCACACTGCAATTTCAGGTAACGCTGACATTTCTAGTTTCTCTATAAACTTCTTCGCGTCTGAAATGATGCACCGTGACTCTTTGCCAAATGCCGAAACATTAAAATCGAAAGGTAACGCGGTGAGTAATGAGAAACGACCGCCGTAATAATATTCCGTATCGGGCATTCAGATGTCGGCCGGCAACATCAATCTACTTATCCCAGGCCATCCTTCTCCGGCGAGTATGAGAACGAACCCCGTGTCCGTCATGCCGCGTTGGGTCATCGACCACCCGCGCAAAAAGAATGTAACAAACATTTGTGCGTCCCTGCTGTAGCCGCGCTGAATAAAAAAAAAAACTGATATGCTTTTGTAAACTGACGTGATTAGCTTTTCGAAGAAACATTGTCAGAAACATTCCTAATTATACAGTTCTTTCGCAACCCAGAATCGTGTATATGTTCCCACATTATATTCTTTAATGACTCGCGCGAAGCTACTGCGATGGTAACTTAAGATTTCGATCCGTATAAATCCTCGTAGGCCTCTTCCCAACGGAATCGTAACAGAGCTTATTATTTATATAGTCTATTTCAGTAGAGTTGTCATTTCCAGTTATTTTTCTGCATGAATGCATGAGGTACGACACTCACACGATTTGTGGAGCTTTTATTACCGTTACCACTTCGTAGGTGTCCTAACGCTCTCTAAACAAGGCACCTTGTCTTCATGTGCAGCTAGGTGCCAACGACTTATTTTAGTTCTTTCTTGCGTGTTTTTTCTGAGAGACTTGAGTCAAATGGGGTGTCTGGATGTATAGTTAGCTTTATGCCCGAAATAAAACAACTGATGCGTCTGTTACAGCTTAAGCGGTAGGGTCGGGTGGGCAATAAAAATACCGATTCCGAACGCATATGCTAACAAGGTGCGGCGAAGGAGCATCGGAGACCCGCAGCTACCTGTTAAAAGTTGCCCAATGCGTAAGACGGGACTTAAAAAAATGTGTTAAAGGCTTGAGGCAATAAAAAGCAAGGTGGTAGCAGACACCTGCCGTGTGGAGTTCCTTGTCCGCCCCCGCGTCCTTAAGCGGTGCTTTTACAGCGTTATATTTATAAAAAGAAAAAAAACGGCCATAATTTTGCACGTCGGCCGCATAATTTTCACTCCGGACAGCATTTGGTCTATACAAAGTACACACAACTTGCTTACGCAATGCGTCGAGTGCGCTTCGCACTCGGCTGCCGCAATAAGCCTCTCGCACGAGTGAAGCTCACGCCCGGTTTTCTTTTCGCGAACTTGCTCGCGATTTAGCGTGTTTGCTTTAAAGGCAGCGAGCGCTGAAGTGCCAAGAAACTACAGCATTGAACCAGCTCTGATAACACCCACCTGCCTTTTCCCCCTCCCGCTACGTTTATTTAGTTGATGAGGGAAAAAAGCGTTTTAACCATCGCCTAATGCCCATCGGAACGACTTCAATCAAGTGAAATTTGGCACGCGCCATCGGCCGCACCTCCCCACTGCTACACTCCAAAATCACCTTAAGGAAAATCATCGTAAAGTTGGCTTGGATATTTTCGAGTTATAGGAAGGAGCAAGCGCTCATCCGTGTCAAGGCTGCTGACGGCCAACTTTCAACCGATGGCGGATCCAGAGGGGGGTCCGGATGTTCTGACCCCCCCCCCCCCTTAATTTTAGAGTTTATACCTCAATAATTGACCCCTGCGGCTGTAGAAAAAGTCTAGTTGATTATTTTTTTTTCTTCCCTGTATTTTTGGTTATCAAAAATTTCGGTGAATAAAAACGGCTACAATCCTCCTCCTCCTTCTCCTTGTCATCCTCCTCATAATAATAATAATAATAATAATAATCAACAACAACAACAATAACATTAATAGAAGCTGACCTCAGTCTCAGAAAAAAACCTGGATCCGCACCTTGTTTCAATTGAGCAGCGATTATACAACGAGCGCTGCTGTACCCGACTTGCCAAAGAGCAAAACGCGGGACGTCCGCTCCGCGTGGGTGGATGCCTCCCTCCGGGTGACACACAAAGGTCTGGCCGACGGCTGCTCGAGCGCGCCGGGCGCCGCGGTCTTTGACGAGCGGCAAGCACAGCCGGCTCTCATTAGTGACAGGTCGTCAAGAGTCTGTCTCCCGGCCCCTTTATTCGTCGTCACCGGCTTTGGTTGCTCGCCCCATCATCGCAGCTTTAATGGAGCGCCGATCGAGCGCTCCCTTTGGCCGGGAAAGCGTTAAAGCACTCCCGGATTGCGAGGAGATGGGAACGAAATGGGCGTGTTTATTATGACCGCTGGAGAACGAGGCGGAAATAGCGGCTGCGCGCGCCGCCAGGCCTCGGGGCAGGAGGGCGGCCGGTACATCGAGACGTTGCGTGAGAAACTATCGAGGCGTGTTGCACCGCACCGAAAACTAAACAAACGTTTTAGGCTGGGAAGAGCAACATACATCAGTCAGCTGTAAATCAACCATCAAAGTGAACTCGGGTCAAGATTATTTAGGAACGATATAACACTTGGAGTTTAACATCGCACATGCACCTCAACCAGTTGATTCCGGCAATATCAGCAAAGAAGTACAGTTGCTTCACCTGTGGCTCTCAGCTATTGGCCCTAGTTGGCCTCCCGGACATCTTCTTTTGAAGCGGAAAACCGCAGACGAACCAGGAATGCTTAGATCCTTTCGTAAACCGAACACTGCCATGAGTTGCATGTGTCGGCGTGTGCAGTACAGCGGACGAGAAGGTTTTATCATATAACACTCATACGGCTTCAGCTAGAATACTTTGGTGCCGTTTGGGGGTGGAATACTAAAACCAAGTAACTTGCATTGTGAGAACTATGCGCAGAGATATTAAACCGCTTTATTTATAGACTGCGAAATCATGGTACAGTAAAATACCACTTGAACGATCAACATTTTAAACGAACTATCCAGTTGCACGAGCTTTTTAAATCCCCAAGGGAACCGCCATTGAACCCAATACAAATGGCCTTCATTGTCGCTTAATTCAGCGCAGCGCTCTTTTATGTTCTATGAACATATTTAATGGCTCCACCCTACGTCTCCAAGGTCACATTAATCCCTTCAAAAAGTAAAATCTGTCCTTTTTGTAGCATGTTTTTTTGTTGAGGACCTCGTTTCGTTATGGCGAGACAAACAATGAGCCCAATTTTAACTTTGAACTGGATAGGCTACCTCGATAATCTCGTAGCGAACCGAAGCCATAGCCATAGCCCAAGCTACTGGTTTAGTCATTGAGGAAAGAAAAGGTTAGGAGAGGCCGTGACGTCACATTTGTGAAGCCTAGTCCCACCATTACTTGAGCCCACGGAGCCCAGCACTATATCCCATCATCCTTTGCTATCTCCGGTTTGATTTGACTAACATGGCATCGCCCTGCCCTCCCGCTTCGAAGCGAAAACAGCTTAGTCGCTAATTCCTCGGTGCGATGTCATGTTCTAAGCTGTTGATTTCGCCTTCAATTTGCCCATTCTAACCCTCACCCAAGTTTAAATCGAAAACCGGCCTTCGTTTTTGAGATAGAAGGACGATTTTTCAGCTCTTAAGCCTGGCAAAGTAGCGTTTGTCGTCGTCATAGCAACAGGCTCGCGGGATGGCTAACGCAGGCGACGGGAGCATTGTTTGGGGTGGTACATCACTGCGGTCTTTGCGCGCTACGTCTCAGCAGCGATAAATGTCACTTCACTTCACAACGAAGAAACACAGACTGAGCAAATGACGAACTGTGGCTCTCGCCAACGCTGAGCGAAGAGGATTTTCCCGGCAGGTCGCCGGCGGCGGCAGCGGCTCGCTCCGCCGATCTCGACGCGACGTAAGCGCCGCTGCGGCCGGGGTATGAGTTAAGGCCGCCTCCGACGGCGGAGTTTTCAAACTGGCCTAATCTAAAAACGTTTATCGTAGCCATTGCGCTGGTTTGCAAGCGTAGCGAGGCAGCCACATACCAAGCGCCTTAAAAATTTGTCCGTTCTATTTGCCCAAATTTGGCCGCCGCAGTCGTAAACAAGTAAGCAACATTGTCCATGGGCTCAAAAAAAATGACGTCATTTCCTTCACACTTTTTGCAATGCATTGGGATGCTAGGGGCCTCTCCTGAGTATTCTTTCCTCAATGGGTTTAGTTGTACAACCGCTACAACCCCCCCAAAAAAGGCATTCGCGTGGTGGTTAATTATGTGCGCCAAACGAAAGCGTCTGTGTCTAGACGAAAAACTGGATGTTTTGCGTAGTCTGAACTCCGGGCAGCATCAACTCAACGTTACGAAGGCATTTGAGAACCCGGCGGCATCATGGTGTACGATTTCGAGCCCGCGCCAAGGGATCGCGGCCGCATCGGAAAGTGCGCAGCACGGCCCGACGACGCCGTTTATGAGAGCTTGGACACGGTGACTCAATTCGTGACCGCTGCTCTCCTAAGTACACAGGTGCAGCAAAAGATTACTGCATCTACAAATGGTGCTAAATACTTGAATATTCGCTTCAAATGAGCAGAATGATAAATAAACGGTATGAGATATCACTTGAACACCCGATGTTTCCTTTCAACAAACTTGTTTCAGTTGAGTGAACTTTCATGTTAGCAAACTTTTTCGTGAGGTCTGTTGAAGCTGGTTCAAGTGAATTTTCACTGTATTGAAGTTTCAAACTGAATGTAGGGCAAAGACATTAAATGTTTGCAATCACGACGCAAGTTTTCCGTCTGAAATTTCTATATTCGCTAATTAGCCCGAATCTAGCCCTAACGCAATTTTAGGGGAGGGCGATTGGTTGATTGACTTTACCATTAATCGAATAATGATTTAATCGCGAATATTTTTTTTTTTACTGTCAGGTAATCGTTGAACTCACTCGAGCCAAGCGCTGACGACGACCCAGATCCCTTGGAGTGGGGTCGGGTGGAGGGCTACCTTCTTCCGGAAGTAGCACCAGTTGTAAGAATGCTGATGTGTATCCCTGTAATCTCAACGCTACGCGAAAGTGTGTTCAGCACAGGCAGAATGACTGTCGACAAGCAAGAACACTTCTTGCTGCCGGACAATGTCAACAAACATCTAGGTCTCCGAAGCTGGACGAATAACCTTTGATCGTTTAAAATGACCTGTTTTCAATAGCACTGACAACTTTCAAATAATTCAAACAAGTTTGAAATTTTTGTTCATCTGCATTATTTTCGATGTACTTTAAAGCCGCGTAATACGAACTGCTGCATTGCGTGAATTCGGTTAGTTCGTGCATTTTTTTTACCTTGACGAAAAATATCTGCTGCATGTTCCGCTTCTAAGGAAATCTTTGTCCTGGCATCACTAATAGTCACAAATCGCAAACTCTCGCAATGAACCGGCTGCTCTTGGTGGCATCGAAAACTTTGTTTCGAACTCCCACGCAAAGACAAAGCAGTAATCCATTCGTGATTTGTTTTTCGAAGTGTGCGTATACCACTTCAGTATTGTGTGCGAATGTTGCTATAATTAATAGGTGTGAATGTTTCATTACAACACAAGTTCGTATGTTGGCCCGACTCATATTTATGAGAACTTAAGATAAATAGAATAAAAAATCCCGCCTTCTCCACGAAGTGAATGATGATGAGAGGGGCGAAGCTAAAATGCGTATCGGTAAAACCGTGAAACATTCGCCCACACATCATATAAAGACTCGACACGTCAAGCTTTCCACCGCTCCGTTGACAAGCCCGTCGACGACGTCGATGTTTGTGGTGATTATGTGGGGCTTGTTTGGGACGATGAGAATCTCCGTGGGTAAGTTGGCGAATTCGGTGTGTGACATTTTAACCACCTTGGCCGTCGCCTTCTGCAGAGCGTCTTGTGTCGTGTACCCCCGGTACGTGTCTTCAGCTCGCAGGCGACGAACGACAACCTCTTCTTCTTCCTCTTTTCCTTGTTGGGTAGCAACGAACGCGTTGAACGTTTTGACCTCTTCGGCCAATCTTTGGTTGGCCAATCCCTAGGGGGATCCTGCCACAATCATCATCAATGTGCCGTGTACAATGTGCCGTGTACGGCCGGGACAGGGTCCGAGCAAGGGGAGCTTCGCCCCTAAAATATTTGGGTACCTTCGAGTTTGAATTATACCGAGTCTACCGTATTTTGTTTCATGGTCATTAAAGTGCCGCAGCCATGAGTTTCTAATGCGATCCACGAGTTGGGCAGCCCGAGAAAGGTGGACACTGAGTGAACTTATGCTAGTGCGAAACACACATCAGTCATCCTGCCAGAGGATTGTAGTTTATATCAGGCGTAGTACTACGGATTTCTGCGAAGCTGTAAACATTTCGGCGTCGTAAACTTACTATTTTGATGTAATCACCAAAGGGTTTCGCTGCCATACGATGAAAACGCAAATGGGGAAAGAGTCGTTTAAGGAACCGATCTGATAGGGGCACATGCGTCAATAGCAACGTCCGTGTAGTACCCAGAGTTATCCTTTAAAATTCTGCTGTTGTAAACGCGCCTTTTACTCGTAAAATATTGAACATTTTCGGTGTCTAACGCACCAAAGCTACAGCTGAGATATGAGGCGCACCGTTGTAGAGGGCTACGGTATAATCTACAGCACGTGGGGACGTTTAGCGTGCGCGGAAATCTCGATACCTTGGCGTTTTGATCTATAACTCGCCTTAAAAAAAAAAAAACACTTCCTTGCATTTTCCTTTCCGGCTTTCCCTTTTTTACCTGGTTCTAGTGTTGTTACCTTGGCTGTCCAATAATTGTTAGCGCTGCCGCGTTCTTTCTTATTCATTGACTGAACCCGTGGCAGCCGACATTGTTGCCCGTCCCCTTTCTTCCTCTCCCGCTATAGCTTGCAGCGATCGACATAGGTATACGCAAATGAATAAAAATACTTGCGAAGTAAGAAAAAAGACCCCGCGCTGTAAGTAACGATGACGAACGCGAATGATCAAGTGTCTTATCCTCAACTCCCGCCCCTGCCAGTGGGAACACATTCGAAGACGGTTTTCACGCCGCGTTTCCAGCGTATCCACGGAAAGTAAACGTCCATATAAGGTATTAATGGAAACATTAACAAGTGCTGTCGGTATATCGATAAGAACCGCAATGGATGGCGGAAGGATCAACAGACCAGAAACAATGAATGTTAGATTACAAAATATTTGCTCAGCAATAGTTACATTTCGCCTTTTCAAGATGAACAATGTGCATTTTAGACATCACAAAGGTGTGTGTGGCGTCTAACTTCACCTCAGGTTACTTTACTTTTACCTTGGCAAAATGAACGGCGTACATTTTTTGCCGTTAACGTAAGTTCTCATTTTGTGTGGCCTATTTTTCTTTTTACATAATGCACCAGCAACCCAGCAAGGAAGCTATTTATGGTCCACTAATACATTCTGTGCTTGATTACAGAAGCGAACAAGCACCCCATTTCAACTGTACGGATGGCCACTGTCGTTTGCTTACTTGTGCTTACTTGTGTGTGTACGTCATTTTCAGCTGTTCTGCAGCTAAAATTGGCGACGAGGACAGAAAAGAGAACTTGGAAGATGGTGCACTCGTCACCAAAGCCCCAACACAAGTTTATATTCCAAACCCTCGGAGTGAACTCACCGAGCATTAGCACTTGCCACATAGTATTTGGCACTAAATTTTAAACCTGAAGCTACGAATTGCACATTCAGTTAAAAAGCCGGTGTCGGGTTAAGCGTCCAGAGCGCCTTCTGAATTCCCATTGGCTGCGACGCATTACATAGGAGGCGTTTCAGAAATAAAACAGAAAGAAAAAGCAGGGCACAGGGAATCGCAGAGACACGAGGAAAAGAGAACGCGTGGCTAAACCGGTTTTGTTTCAGCACGCGGTGCGCCGACAATCGCTATCCGGCATTCCTCTGCCCCCTCGCCCTGCGGCGCATCAGTCAACAAAGTGTCAGCGCTCTATACGTACCGCAAAGTCTTCTCCGGCCCTTAACGTTCACTTGAACGTTAACGCTTTCGCATTCGCAACTAATGAGAAGTGCTTAGGTATCCTCAGATATTTATTCGTGAGCTTTAAAAGCCCATCGCGCATATTTCTATCGAGGGCTTGTTAGGAAATTGATCTTTCTTATATTCGCCGTGACAGCACCGGAATCTGAGGAAGGACGTTCGGGTCCTTTACTTGCTTGGCACATCTCGTAGAGTTCCGACACACAGGATGCTGAAGCGAGCTAAGAGAGGTGGAAGTTGGCAAACGAGGCAAATAGAAAGGTAAGAGAGAGAGCGGGGGGGGGGGGGGTGGGGGGAAGAAAGCAAGAAAATGAAGTAAGTGAAGTACGACAGAGAGAAAGGCACCGAACAAAGGCGGTGACTGTATTACTTCTTTTACCTGTATTTCTTATTACCCAAAATGGTGGCGGCGTTTGTATCAAGGAAGATACACCCGGGGCCAATATGAGCGTAATCGGCGGTTGCAACCCAGTTATTTCGCCCGCCCGCTATTTTTCGTGCTCTGGTCCGCTCGCCTCCCATCTACGGGCTCATTGCGAACGGCTATGGCGGTCTACGATGCTGAGAAGCGTCGGTGTACCTCCCTCTAGCTCTCTTTCCTTTCTTGTTCTCATCTTCCCTCCACCGAGCCAGTCAAGAGTGAAGCCAAAATAAGAAAACACTGAGCAAGAAGGTGGAGACAAAGCTTTCAGAGCGGCCAGCGTCCCCTAACGGGACTCTGGCCGCAATAAACCCTTGATGCGGTTCAGGTGCTCCCGGGTCTCCTTTTTAAGATGATGTCTATCCATTGTGTCGTGAAGCAACGCTCTAACGCACACAGACATAAACACACATGCACATCAAAACAGGCATATAAAAAGAAAAAAAAAACAGAATATAAGGCGGTGAAGATGGCAAGTGGATGAAATCAATACGGCCCTCGAAGAGAAAAAAAAATTAAATGCACTTCTTTTTATTTTTTCTTGCAATTTCTAGGCCTGTATTTGTAGTTCGATACAAAAAACGCTAATAGAGAGCGGAAATAGACTGCACCGAGTTTATTGCTCCTCCCTTCGGCATTCTCTTCACAAATTTTCTAGGTTATTAGGACCCTCTAATGAGCCAGCAAGGATTTTAATAACTTGCGCCGAAGATGTGCCCGTCGACTCTCAAAAACGTTTTGTAGTCTTTCAAAAAGGGCGGCCGTTAAATTTGAGCTACAGCTAGAAGCAAATATTGAACGAAACAGCAGATCAGCCGTTTTCTTCAAGAATACCTAAGGAAGTAATTGACAAGACCTTCCGGATAAACCACCGAGGTAGTGATTAGAGGCACGAAGGGACCTTTAGCACGGCTGTTGAAAGGTTTCAGAGCCATCAGGATATTGTTGCAGGTTGGAATCTAGGTCACACTTAAGAGATTTGCATTTAAGCCTTTCTTTTTGGTATTCATCTGAGGGACGTGTGTTCAGAAGGATAGGCGCGAAACTTCAACTTTTTCTATCGCAATGCGCCTGAACGATTGCTTGAACGTGCGTACGCTCTGTGCAAAAGTAATACACTTTAGTTAATTTGGTGTGAAAAAGGAAGACTTTTAGCCGATGATTACGATGTAGCGATTTGGGAAACTACAGTGGCACAATCGTTACCCTGGTTTACGAGAGGTGATTTGACGAGCAATACCCAAAAATCGATGTCTGCTTCTCAAAATAGGCTAAGCGGAATTTATACATTGCACGTTATTTTACCAAAAATATTTTTTTTTTGTGTGCATCTGCTCATTCAAGCCCAAAACGAAGCGGACGGCCTTAATATATTACAAACTCCCTGTGGCTGTCTTTTTTTTTAAGAGGTTGGGGGGGGGGGGGGGGGGGGCGTCTTAGAAATCAGCCATAAAATGACTAATTGGGGCCTTCAAGCAATGTGTGCTTTATAACAACCCACTAAAACAAGCACTTCCCTAATTTCCAGCGCACGTTTTTCGCCGTCAGGAAAGGTTCTAAAAGAAAGTAAAAAGCATACTTCCATTCTTAACAAGTCCAAAAATAAATAAATGATTTCAATCTTCTAATTGAGTAGATTTTAAATTTAAGGCGTGCGATTCACGCAGTGGAAGGCCCCAATGTTCCATTAGCGCTTTCCTCGAATATTTTTTTTGTTTTTTATCAAATTCACGCTTTGTATAAAATTTGCATGAAGACATAATTATAACAAGGTCGAAACAAGTAATGGCTCTTCTTGTGTTTGAGAAAGAAAGTATAAACTTTGCAAAGGAGTTTTCTTCGACTGAGTCAGCATTGCAAGATATGAGCTGATGAATACTTGTGGGTACGTGCTTATATTAAACTTGAATAAAATGGAAGTCAGGTTCCTTTTAATTGAGAAGGATTGTTACACAAAGAAAATGTGGCGTAACACGCGGTAACACGCGCTAATTTTATGTAGAATGATTTCCTTGCACGAATAGACGATACCCAGAATTCTTGTAGATACATCCAACTAAACCGGCCACCATTCTACTTTATAAATCTCCTATCCACAATGATTGGCTTTGGTCATTCCATTGTATACTAACGCGACATTCGATTGACACTGAATGATTTTGGTGACTGAACGCTGGAATAAAGACAAACTATGATAATAAAAGTTCAGCATACTTTCGGAGTGCCTGAAATCCGAGTGAAATTCCTGGTACCTCAAAATGAAAGCTTAGGCTGGTGGTGGTTTGTTAGTTTTACTTCTTGAGGTGCATCCGTAGGATGCAAAAATCTTCCCCCTATAACTCATGAGAAAATGGGTTGGCCGTAGGTGTCCATCTTTCCACCGGTAGAAGCGAAGCGGGGCAGTCGTGGCCTCGAACACACCACAAGACAATATGACACGCCTAGGCAACATACAAGTACAAATACTAAATTACATCTGAGGCGGAACTCAAGTTACCTACAAAAATGTACTCGCTGGATGCGCGAACAAATATAATGAACGAGGGAGAAATACACATATAAGCACTACATGTTCACACAGAGCGATTTACGAGTTGACTAGACCAGTTGTAGCTAAAAACGGAAGGTTATTTGCAGCTAGCCCTTAGCGTCAGTGTTGAAATTCTTCGGCAGTCACCCGGCAAAGGAAGCAATGGTTGGTTCGAAGAGAAAAGCGTTCGCCGAAATGGGTGTATTGATCCCGATGGATTGCTCAGTCTCTCCAGGCTTCCGATGAGACCACATCGTCCATCCCGCTCGTAACATCGTATACATATCAAGACTTAACGCAATATTACAGGTCCGACCGACTACCCTTTCCTCCCCCTCACCCTGCACCCTTCAAAGAGGAAGAATCGCTACCAGGGGTTTCCCGAGGCATCGAATCAAGGGGGGGTGTCTCAATGGCTCTGGGGGGGGGGGGGGGGTCATAAACTAGAAAAGCTGTTTTTTAAGTGTGAATACACTTTATAAGCGACCCCAAACCATCCACCGCCGGCGGCGGCGGCGTCGGCGGCGTCCGCAGTGCTCCTCTATAAAGAAAAACAGCATCCGGCGCCAGGTTTCGATCCGCGGACTTTGCGGCCGCAGCGCGACGCTCTACCGATCAAGCCACGGACTTTTTTTTTTTTTTTTTCTTTATTGCCTGCTTGGCGACAACACAACACGCACTGTTCAGTACACAAATTACTAGCTCCAGCCACCAATCGGCTGAAGGGGGTGGCTTAAAACATCTTAAATTGCGCTAGAACATCCAGAACGGGTAACCACTCAGGCTCTTCCGGCATCACTCGATAAACTTCTCTTATATAAGCAACGCTTTCAATGAAGTACTCTCGCACTGTGCGAGCATCCTCTTCAGCATTTTGAACCGCCATGCGAGTTTTCCACATAGAATGCAGACTAAGTGCCATGAACATATCATAGGGCACGCCTCCATCGTTGTTTACGGGCAAAAAGCGAATGCCATAAGGCGTTAATGGTAAGTCTTTTTTCAGGGTTCGTTGGAGGATGTCCCAGTGAAACACCGCATCCCAACAGTCCAGAAAAATGTGCTCAATTGTTTCCAGCTTTTGGCATAGTCTACAGTTAAGTGTCCATGGGTGTACATATAGTCCTTTTTCCTGCAGCCAGGGTTTTACTGGAAGCGTGCCGCTATGAAGTTTAAAGAAGAAAGATTTAACAGATGAACGTACTGGCATTCGTTTCACTCTTTTTAGAACATCTTTTCCCGAACCCACTGCATATAACTGACGATAAACCGGAACAGGCAGACACACATCAATCATATCTTTGTACAAACGTTTTCGCGGTACACTACTCAAATACTCCGAGGAAAACCTAACCCTTAAAATCCTAAAAGCGTCCACAACTTCCCGCAAGAACCCACGCACACGTACACATCGCATTTCAGAAGTTGAAACTACATAGTCTGGAATGACATCACGTAGTCGGGCTTGTACCACAGTACGTAGAAAGCAATCTCTCTGATCTCTCAGAAACATAAACCTAGAAACTATTTGTCGGATAAACAAATGTGCCAGTCCCAATCCACCACTTTTCACCGAGCGAAACAAATTAGTTCGACTCATGCGCTCCCAACTTGAGCCCCACAAAAACACCGCAAACACTCTGTGCAGCTTTTGTATGTTCCTTCTTGACATATCAAGCCACGGACGCGACGGTGATATCAGTGTTGACGCGCCTTATATCTTTAACGCATTCAAACTACGTCGTCAGCGGCGTGCGTTGGCGACTCAGCGGCGTTATAGCGGCTTGATAACTGCGTGGTGTACACGTGATACTACAAACCCGATGGAAGAGATGGAAGAGAAGGCGGCGAGGCGGTGGGCTGCGGGGGCCGAGCGCAAGCGCCGCAAGCGGGCCGACAACCGTGTATTCGCACTTTCACATTCTCCCCCTCGGGGAAATGCGGGGGAATTTTTTTTTATCCCAGTAGTTAAATAATAGACGTCTGTTAACCAAACGCTCATCCCCGTGACGTACGTTTTTCATTTTATATATATATATATATATATATATATATAATATATATATATATATATATACACACCTGAGAGGCGGTGCTTTCTATTCAATCTAAGAAAAAAACAAATTTAGAGAAATTTATTTTTTACCATGAAAGGTCCATATTCAGTTTTTTTTTTAATTTCTCGCCATTTTTCAACGTATAAGGACATTTTCGAACTTGTTACCAGAGCCAGTGACGAAATTTGAGTTCTTGAAACAATGTTTAGGTAGTACACGAATTATGCAGCACTTATAAATCAGGCACCGATTGTACGCTCCCGATTTATTAAAACGCCAAGATTAGCTTCCGTAGCGCTTTTCGCTACTCCCTGGCTGGTAGCAATGTGCTCGCAGCGTGGTCAGCCTCAAACCACTCTGCCCCTTTCCTTTGAAAGCCTTTTTTTGTGTGCACATACGAACTTGCCACGAGCTGTCGAAAAAAAGGAAATAAATACGTGCAACGCTAACAGCAAGCGCGGGGGGCGCACTTTTGTTTATTTTGCCCGAGGCTACTGCCAAGAATATCAGACGGGCAGCCCGCGCATGCGCAGATCGATACTGAAAAAGGTCCATACAAGGACTGACAAGAGTGAAATTTGGGGATTCAAGGGGGGGTGTCCAGAAAAACTAGGGGGGGTCTACACACCCCCTAGGGGGGGTGTAGGGAAATCACTGATCGCTACTCTGATGACTACCAACTAATACCTTTCCTCGCCGGTTCGCCTGCATCGTATGTTTCTACCAGTTCTGTTCACAACTCGGAGCTCTACCTCATATTTAATGAAAGACCGAAACTTAAGTCATAATGACTATTTCTTTCTTGAGTTCATATCAAGCGTATTTGACATATAGGAATGAACTGAACGAAATAAAATACTTTAAGCAATACTTAATGGTGCCTATAGGTGCCTATTTTGAGGTTGGTGCCTACATTGGCTTTCTAGCGCCTAAAAATGCCTTTCTGGGTTAGATATTTATTTTGGGGGTTTTAGACTCCATGTTCTGCTAAAACTGTTCTCCTTTCAGAAGCCCGTAACTCGGCGTTTGTCTCACTCTGTTTGCGAGGAGAATCCACGCGCCGCGCAAAAACTCCAAACCTGAAAAAATATAGGAGTGGCTTAGCTCGTGATATACGTAGGATTTACGTATAGCCTGAGCTAAGGTTCCGCTGCGTTATGATGTAGGTTTCCTGGATGTCTAGGATTAGCTGGTTATCATGCTTACTGCTGCTAAAACGATTTCCAATCCAATCCAATCAAATCCACTTAATTTAATCCAATCCAATCAAATTCAATTCAATTCAATCTAATCCAATCCAATCGCGGCGGCGGCGGCGGCTCCTGCTCCGGCGCGCAAGATGTCCGCCGTCAGACGTCACTGCTCCTCGGACATTGCGCAGCACGGCTGTCCAGGAGCCACGTGAAACTGCTCAACCTCGGCCAGTGTAGCTCACGCTACAAAACCTCTGAACGAGCAGCCGCCACCTCGTCCAGAGGTTACCCGTAGCAACTAAACTAAGCCGAAAGAGGCCCGAACGCAGCGATACCGCAGCCAACGTCGCTGCCGCGTTTCAGCATGCGCTTATCGTTGTATGTGTCCGGGTATCAAAGGCGAAAACTTTTGCCGACATGCCATGCTCATTACTAAAGCAATAAAAAATAAGCAAAGATGGGAAAGAACGTGACACAACCACGCACGTGACGCTCAAGGTCAGAGATGCCGGCCATGGAAAACAGCGCGGACATCTGACTCACACAAGTTTCAAGGTGACGCCACGAACACGTGCACAACCAGCAGCCGATCACCGGGAAATCGACAGGCATTAGCACGCTGCACGAGCAAAAAGTTATAGAATGATCATTTCACCACTTTTGTAGCGTAGGCTACACTGGCCGAGGTTGAGCAGTTTCGCGTCGACCTTGAAGGGCCGTGCTGCGAAAGCGCGAGGAGCATTGGATTGGATCGGATAGGATTTGGATTTGGATTGGATTAAATTGGATTATATTGGATTGTATGGGAAATCCAGTCCAATTGGAGTACGGGTGTGTAGAGAATTGGGTCTGCACATTCGCCGGTGTGCGCATTCCAGAGTAGTGACGTCCTAGGCGCCGCAGACGCACTGGCGCCTGCGCGTGCAGGCAAATCTGACGGTGTGCCGGACCGCTTGATAGCCGTTTCGCGTGGCTCCTGGAGAGCCGTGCTGCGCATGCGCGAGGAGCAGTGGCTGGACTGGACTGGATTGGAAATCGTTTAGCAGCAGTAAGCATGATAATCAGCTAATCCTAAACAACCAGGAAACCTAAGAATAACCAGCTGAACCTTAGCTCACGCTACGTATATCCTAGAATAGCCGAGCTAAACCACTGCTAATTTTTCTAGGTCTGGTCGCAACAACCATCATCTTCCGTGTCGGGTAACTTTCAATGTCGCTTACAATCTCGCCAGGTGAAAATAATCTAGCGGGCTTTCTAAAGTTGTTAATCGGTACAAAGAACATAGCTACTGAGAGGCGGTATTCACAGCAGCTCTGCTGGGCATCCAATTCCGCAGGACAGGATGGCTCATTTTTATATCCAGCATTATTGCACTTCACAGCGCTATCCATGGTATTCATCAGTGTCGTGAGATTGTATCCTTGGAATTCATTGGTGTTGTCGTAAAAGGCCAGTTACCGACTAAGCCTTTTCCACCAGAGCCTGTTTTATCCCTGGGAACACGACTAAGGGCGAAAGACTTTTACAACAAAGATTTCTGCGTTATTCACAGCTTGCAGCAGACAAGAGCGTCGTAGACCAGACTATTTTACACCAGGCCACACTTGAGCGTAACTTGGCACATTTATGGACTTATTTCACATTCTGAGCAGAAAGCATTTAGCAGCGGAAAATCTGGGAACTATTCTAAATCAGAATGCTGAGCTCATTTCGAAGGTACGGGCCAGGTCCGCACACCAGCTCCCAAGGACCGGTTGCTGACAACGCCATTCCCAATCCTCAAAACGTCCCGCGTATCTCACAATTCTCCAGGATATTCCGTTCTAAAAGAACTTCCAAAGTTTCAGCGGCAAACATTGATATCGTCGATGGAATTAGATCGTGAGGCGTTCCAGAGTACAAGTACGCTCCGCCAACTTCAGTGGACGCTAAGTGTTTTCCTGTTTTTCTTTGCACACAATATCGACTGAAAGAAGGTGCAACTTCATGCCGTAAAGCATTGCCACGGCTGGTTTGTTAT